>NC_044913.1:28562003-28862003 GCF_001633185.2 Quercus lobata
AGATATATTTAAATTATTTTTATATAATCATTTTTTTTTTACACATAACATATTTATAATTTATTTTCTTACATATTTTGATCTCCTAAAATACTTGCTTTCTCTCTCTCTCTCTTTAATAGAGGGCTTATTCATTTTCTGATTCATCTTTTGGTTTTATTAAAGTGTTTTTTTTTTCCAAAAAAAAAATAAGGTAAATTACGAATTTGTTCCCTAATGTTTACATTAAATGTCAATTTGGTCCCTAACATTTCAAATGTGTCAATTTAGTCTATAACATTTCGGTATTGAGTTAAAATAGTCTTTGCTGTTAATTGATGGATGGAAAATGCTGACGTGACTAATGGTGATATTAAAATATCAATTTTTCCCAACTAAGTTGCCATGTGTTTTTAATTAAAAAAAAAAAAAAAACTGAACCATGCATGATGTTAAGAGAAGTGCTATTGATTATATGTGGTAAGTTGTTATGGATTCTAAGTAGTAGCAGACCCCGCGCATTGTGCATGATAATATTTTGAGGGTAGTCTTATTAATATATATATATATATATATATATGAGATGGGTTCAAGTTACACCGGGTGTAACTTTAAAGAGTTACATATTTTTTAAACCATTGATTTAAGTAGATCCAATGGTAAAAAAAAGGCCCTCATTAATGCTAATATTCTAATCCATCTCATTTATTATCCCTTATTTAATATATTCCATACTTATTTCTAAACCCAAAAAAAACTATAACACCACTATTGCTTTTAGTTGTTCTCTATCTCTACGTTTCTCTCTTTAGAACACTCTCTTTTTTGTTGCATCTCATGCCCAAATGTTTATAATCATTAGCAAATTGTTACGAAAGTTAAAAAATAGATAAACATAGGGACACTCTACCAACAAAAACAAAAGTTAAAAACGAATATAAAAAACTTTGATTTTGAGGATAAATTTGATTTTTTAAGGGGCCATTACAATGACCAATGGCTTATTTCGAACTTTCAGCGTCAGAAACAAAAGGGTAAATTAGTTGATCTTCATAGCTACAACATCTAATGTTGTTGCAGTGGATCATGTCCAATCGTTTGTCATCATTAGCACATAGTTTACAAATTAATTTACACAAACATAATAACATAAGGAACTTAAATCTACAAACAAAAACAAAAGAGAAGGATAACCACTTTCTTAAAGAATAAAAAAAATCCAAAGAAGATTGTTCTAGAGAGAGAAACGTAGAGATAGAGAACAACTAAAAGCAATAGTTGTGTTATAAATTTTTTTGGGTTTAGAAAGAAGTATGGAATGTATTAAATAAGGGATAATAAATGAGTTGAATTAGAATATTAGCATTAATGAGGGTCTTTTTCTTACCGTTGGATCTACTTAAATCTAATGGTTTAAAAAAGGTGTAACCCTTTAAAGTTACACCAGGTGCAACTTAAACACCCTTCTCAAAAAAAAAAAAAAAAGGTGTAACTTGAACTCATCTCATATATATTTATATATATAATTTGAACTAATTTAAGAAAGAGTAATGTAATTAATAGTCATATTTTCATTAATTATAGTGAAAATCACATATGTAATATATATAATTTCTGTTGTACAAAAATCAAAACAATATAACTTTTCTTAAGAATTCAAAAGGTAAGTTAATGAAAATATTAATTTTTAATAAAAGTTATTGTAAGGACACGATTTTTACGACCCAAGGATGACATTGGGCTTGTGTGTAAAGGGTCCAAACAATACGATTTGTAGAGAGTGAGTTTGGAAAAGGCTAGACCTTGGTCGTTGGGTAACGGTTTCGTCGAGATTTTCATGGAAGCCCATCCGAAGATGTGTCTGGCCTGAGTGGCTAAGCCTTACACGGATAGGGTGTGAAGATCTATCTCCTCGGAATTGGTCCGAGGAGCGTCTTGTCCTCACTATCCTCCTTTTTAGGAGTTCGTTCTCCCCCTTCTCTCCGGTTCCTGGGAAGCCCCCCTCTTTGTCAATGCGACGAGCTTCCTTTTTATACTAGTATTTCCTTCCCACTCTTCACCCACGTGTCCGTTTCTCATTGTTCAGGGTGGTTACTTGTCTTATCAATCATCACGTCAGAGTGGTTGGGGAAGGCTGGATAGTTGGATATGAGTGTGGGTTTGTCAGGCGCTGGGCTCCACATTAAGGCGTTGGCAGCCTTCCCCCTTGTGCTTATCTTGTACTGAATTTGTCCTTTTCTTCAGGCCTTTCTGTAAGATGTTGGGCGTAAAGTCGTCCTCGGCCACATCCGTGGACCTTCGAGAAGCTTTCATTGCGCGTCCTTAGCAGTAAGGCTCCTCGGCCTGGGCTTAGGCTTCTAATACAAAGTGGGCTGGGACCTCAGATTTCGGGCCCCACAATAGCCCCTCAAAATCCTGCTGTCCGGCTTTTTAGTTGGGGAGGAGGGTTTTGGTGACGTTGGGCCCACATTATGGCTCGCCCAAATTCAGTACTCGACTATTATTTGTATTTTTTCATTTACATGGGAGGCGTGTCAAGATAAGGGCCATTCCTTTATTTTTTGCTCACACAGGGTCCTCTGACATTTTGGTACCCGAGGCGCGCCTTCACGAGGATCTTCAGATCCTACGGCTGAGGATGAAGTTGGAAATTGAGCCAAGTCTGCTTCGTTCGTAGCATCCCTTGGAAATTTGCATGCATTAAATGCCACCGGTTTACTTCTGTGTATAAATAGGGCAGGGGGTCACTCCATCTGCACATGAACTCTCCTGTTTTCTTCAGGATCATACTTCTTCTTTCATATTCGTGATCTTCATTTCTAGTGCCACTCTGCCTCAAAGCAAGATGTTCGAGGCGTGGATAGGGATGAAAGGTCTCCGCACGCTTCAGAGGCACCGAATCCTCAAGGTGGTATGGTATGGACAAGGATGGCACAGATTCAAGCCAGTCCTCCGTTTTGACAGGGGGAAGATGGTATTCCTCCCTCTTTTAGTCAAAATCCGAAGCAGGTTCTGGTCATGCCAGATTTTTGGTATGTCAAAAGAAGGAATTTCCGCCATCATCGCCGTCTGCCTTGTAGCAGGCAAACCTTCGCGGGGGCTCCTCAACTTCCGGCTCCCTGCACCTTTTCTTCAACGGCGCTAGCCCGAGGCCAGGTGCTCTCTGCACCTTTTCTTCAACGGTGCAGGCCCCACGTTGGGTTCTTTGGCTGCCTGAGTTATGGGCATGTAAAAGTATTGAGGAATGGTTTTCTTACACAACTCCTCGGAACAGCAGCCAACCTCTCATCTGTGCTTCTTCTTCGGCTTTTCCTTCATTCCCTTGTATTTTTTCTTTTTACTCATGTAGTTAGCTTTAGTATAAGCTTATTTCAGCTTTTCATTGTACACTGTACTATTTCTTTGTCTTAATAAAAGATAAGTTTATTTCTTTCTAAATACTTGTCTTTTCTGCAACAACTACTTAGTGCATGAACATTAAATACACGCTCGTCTTTAAACTTATCGATGTTATCAAGTATCACAATGGTAATTATCAGTAAATTAAACTCTGGAAACTAACCGGAATAACGGCCGAGCACTGAGCGATGCATGCAAAACAAATGACCGAGATCGATGAACTCTGAATAATTCGTCCGAGAGGGTAGCCGAATAGTGAAGGACTTCGATTGTGTTTTTGGGTAATATATTGCACTATATTACATCAATCCCTTTGGTGTTGGGGATCCGAGGGTAGACTGGGGGATCCGTGCAGTCTAGGGATTAACCCAACTGTTAACGGGGAGTTCTCCTCGGATAAAATTTAATGTTCAAATAACAGTTTTTTTTTTTATGTACTTGGTTTCCCCATAGGCTTGAGTCCGAGGACCATGCAAGGCCTTGGTTCTGTCCAAAACTTGTGGATTTTCTTTTATGTACTTGGTTTCCCCATAGGCTTGAGTTCGAGGACCATGCAAGGCCTTGGTTCTGTCCAAAACTTGTGGTTTTTCTTTTATGTACTTGGTTTCCCCATAGGCTTGAGTCCGAGGACCATGCAAGGCCTTGGTTCTGTCCAAAACTTAGGACTTGGTTTCCCCATAGGCTTGAGTCCGAGGACCATGCAAGGCCTTGGTTCTGTCCAAAACTTGTGGTTTTTCTTTTATGTACTTGGTTTCCCCATAGGCTTGAGTCCGAGGACCATGCAAGGCCTTGGTTCTGTCCAAAACTTGTGGTTTTTCTTTTATGTACTTGGTTTCCCCATAGGCTTGAGTCCGAGGACCATGCAAGGCCTTGGTTCTGTCCAAAACTTGTGGTTTTTCTTTTATGTACTTGGTTTCCCCATAGGCTTGAGTCCGAGGACCATGCAAGGCCTTGGTTCTGTCCAAAACTTGTAGTTTTTCTTTTATGTACTTGGTTTCCCCATAGGCTTGAGTCCGAGGACCATGCAAGGCCTTGGTTCTGTCCAAAACTTGTAAGATTTCTTTTTTGCTTGTTTATTTTTCGAACGTGAGCCCCTAGGCCAGGGCGGGGAGAGCCGGCTTGAGGTCAGAAGCCCCTGGAGCTGTCCGCGCCGTTGGCACTGCAAGGCGTAGCCCCTGGCAGAAATTTATGTCAAGGCAACAACTGCATGTCGCCGGAGATGGAGGAAACTCCGCGAACCTCTGCTTGCTAGAGAGTTGACTCCACCGCCACCTGCGCCAACGTGCAAGCCTTTCCCACAGACGGCGCCAATTGTAAGGACACGATTTTTACGACCCAAGGATGACATTGGGCTTGTGTGTAAAGGGTCCAAACAATACGATTTGTAAAAGGCTAGACCTTGGTCTTTGGGCAACGGTTTCGTCGGGATTTTCATGGAAGCCCATCCGAAGATGTGTCTGGCCTGAGTGGCTAAGCCTTACACGGATAGGGTGTGAAGATCTATCTCCTCGGAATTGGTCTGAGGAGCGTCTCGTCCTCACCATCCTCCTTTTTAGGAGTTCGTTCTCCCCCTTCTCTCCGGTTCCTGGGAAGCCCCCCTCTTTGTCAATGCGACGAGCTTCCTTTTTATACTAGTATTTCCTTCCCACTCTTCACCCACGTGTCCGTTTCTCATTGTTCAGGGTGGTTACTTGTCTTATCAATCATCACGTCAGAGTGGTTGGGGAAGGCTGGATAGCTGGATATGAGTGTGGGTTTGTCAGGCGCTGGGCTCCACATTAAGGCGTTGGCAGCCTTCCCCCTTGTGCTTATCTTGTGCTGAATTTGTCCTTTTCTTTAGGCCTTTCTGTAAGATGTTGGGCGTAAAGTCGTCCTCGGCCACATCCGTGGACCTTCGAGAAGCTTTCATTGCGCGTCCTTAGCAGTAAGGCTCCTCGGCCTGGGCTTGGGCTTCTAATACAAAGTGGGCTGGGACCTCAGATTTCGGGCCCTACAGTTATTTATAATATTTTGTGTATCATTAAAAAGTATATAACATTTGGAAGTTATTCTTTTAGTTTTAAACAAAATTTCTCAAACGCAATTTTTCTACCATACAATCAAAAACATTGAGAAACGTATTTAAAAATTAATAAAACTCAACAAAATTAAAATTTAAAATAAAAAAGAAAGGGAAAATAAAAGATTGTAACTATTTTTTATTTTAGAAAAAAAGAAAGAGTACAATTCCAAAGGGGAAAAAGTAGAGAATTTAAAAAAAAATAAAAAAATAGAGGAAGTATTGTGTTAATGTTGTCATAATCTAATCTAATCTAATCTAACATATAATCCAACATGTGAAAAATGAATAGATAAATAAATAATATTAAACACAAAATTTATTTTTTTTTCTTAAAAATCTCAAAAAATACACTAATAAGATAAAGATGATGAAAAATAATATAAAATATTCATAAACACTTGAAACAATTACTCAAGCATTTAAGAATGTCATATAACAAAAGCATAACAATTTACTACTAATTTGTTAAACAAAATATTTATAAATAGTGAAAGGAAATTGCAAGAAGACCATTGTTTTCAACTACATTAACTGTTCTTCATCAGCTTGTCCAAACTATCCTGTTGTTTTCCAAATAAACTAAAACTTGACAACAAATATGACATATTATAATATGATTTTTCCCCAAATTAGATCAACAAATAACACCATTCATTAAATATATTTAGTGTTGTAAATAAAATGATAAAAAAAATTGCATCAAGGAACACATATGAATTAGTCAATAATAGGACAATGAGGGTACAAACCTCTAGTTGGAGATCCTCCTATGGGCAATTATCAGGTTATATCTTTTCTACCATCAATAATTAAGCAAGAGCTGTAAATACATTTTTAGTTATAAACAATCAAAAGTAGAATTCTAAAAAACACAAATATTCATCAATTTAAAGTAGAAATGCAAGAAAAAAAATCCAACAGAAAATGAAAAGAGAGAGAGAGAGAGAGAGAAAGTTTTTTGTATGGGAATCTTATGCATAGAATGGAAGAGAGTGGCAAATTTATAATAAGAGAATGAAAATAAGAAGAGCCAAAATAAATGAAGATAAAAAGGAAAAATAATATTTAAATTTAAAACTGCTCAAGAGGAATATATGTAGACAACAGTTTTGTTTTGATTTTCCATTGATTTATTGTTTAGTTATAACATCAGAATTAAAATAGATGAATATGTAAAATTAAAACCACCTAAAATGAATTTGTAAAGTCAATATATTTATATACCTAATATTGTAAAAAATTAAAGATAAAAAATAAATATGAAAAAGACTAATGATGTGGCGGATGAGGTGGCTCAACCAAAGCGTAGTAATAATAAATGCTACGTTTCAGCTTTTAGATATATATAGATAGATTTGAATCCACAACTTAAATTACTTTTTTGCCCACTCATAATAACTAATAACAATCTAATACTTAAGATTTCTTATGAAAGTGTTTCAAAAATATTGTAAACATAGTGTTGAAAAATGAAATTTAAAAGCAAAATGTGGTTACATAAAAAAATGTCCAAGCAAGATTTATCAAAGAATATAAATTTTGGACAAGTTTATGGGACCCAGAATAAATGCCCTCTCCAAAATTAACAAAGTCAATAGTTGATATATATATATATATTTATTGAATAACCTCACACTCATGTGCAAAAGAAGTGAGGTTAATTCTTTGTCAAATTGATGGTTCAATGTCATTCCCATTAAAAAAAAGAAAAAAAGAAAAAAGACACACGGACAGAGCAAAAAGAAGAGAAGGAGGAGCACGCAGAGGTTTGGAAAAATTTCATGAACAAGTTTGTATGTGGAAATATGTTAGTTCCTTTCTAAATCTCTCTTTTCCTCTTTGTCTAAACCGAATTTTCGTTTGGTAAAACAAATAGGATCAGGTTTTATAAGGAGCTCCTAACTCCATATACAAAACTTGGAGTACGAGTCCTTGACTCACAAATCCTATTTGAGAATTACCAAATAAAAATTCTCTTAATCTTTTGTCCAATATTTTTTCAATTAAAATCCTTGGCTCTACCAAATCAAATACATCAATGGAGTCCTTGACTCTACCAATTAAATAAATTAATGAAGTTCTTGACTCTACAGTAATTAAATTAATGGAATCCTTAACTCTACCATTATGAATAAATTTGATAGAGTCCTTGACTCTACCATGATGAATTACATCAACTGAGTCCTTGTCTTTACAAATCAAACAAACAAATAGAGTCTTTGACTCTACCATTTTGAATTAAATTTATAGAATCCTTGATTCAACCAATTTTTGTCTTCGACTCTCCACCATTTAAACAATTTGGAATTCTTGACTAGGGCTGTCTATGGGTCGGGCGGGTCGGGTTTTTGCCAAACCTGCGATTGACCCGTAACAGTAACGGGTTCGTTGGTTCGGGTTGCTGATGGATGGTGGTCGGTTTCGGGTGAACCCGATTATCGTCAGAATGCTTCGAAATGAGGTGAGATCTCGCCAGATCCGGCGAGATCTTGCTAGATCCATCCAAGATCCGGTGAGATCCTGTCGGATTCGACGAGATTTCTAGCAAATCATGATGAGAAATCACTGTTTCGGCCAGATCCGGTGTTTATTGTGCCAAAAATCGACGGATTTAAGTGAAAAAGTGGTTGGAATCTGAAAAAAATGGTCGGAATCTAGAAAAATGGCCGGATTTTGAATGGACTTCGGTTCAGGTCAGTTTCATGGGTTTTGAAATTAAAAATCGACAACCGAGTTGTTGGGGTCGGGTTAGTGAGGTTGGAACCCGTGTCTGACCACCGGAGTCGTTGGATCAGGTGGCGGCGGGTTGGACGGGTTGGGCGGGTTGTCGGTTTCCATGGACACCCCTATTCTTAACTCTGCCAATTTAAAATAATATGCTTCAATGGAGTCTTTGACTCCCAAAATTATTTTAAATAGAGTGGGAGTTTCTAATTCTTTCAAATTCCAGTATGACTAATTCTTTGGGATTCCTAATTCCTTAGCCAAAATTGGAATTTCCAAAATAAAATGATCATAAAATTGATGTGAGGAAATTTTCCAATTCCCAATTTCTAAAAAATGTTCATAAAAATAAAATTGCTTCAAATGAATTTCTTTCCCTTAATTAAATTTGGGAACTTCAATCAAACTATCATTGCTTGTTAAAATTCCTACAAAGAGGCAAATGAAAGAAAGGGAAATTTGCTTGGACATTCAACTTCTTAAAAAAAGAATCCTTGGTTCAATTTCCATAAAAACATGGTCCTTGACTTACCCTTGAAATTAAAATCAATTATGGTAGGCCAAAAACGAATAGACCCTTTGTGATAGATTAATTGACTAATTAGCCAAGTTTATTAATTAATCAAATTAACATGCAAACGCATGGTAGCACAAACTAATCACCAATTAAACTAAATGCAGCGGAAAATAAATTGACACGGTGATTTGTTTACGAATGGGGAAACCAATCACGGCAAAAACCCCACCGGGTGATTTTAAGGTCATCACTCTCGAAATTTCACTATTATCATAACAAGCAATTACAAGTAAAGAAATCCCAGTATCTTATACCAACCTATAGTTGAACCCTTACCCCAATACCCAATTGGACTTGTTCTGTAGTGACAATTTCTCCTTTTGATGCACAGCTCCCAGTATGTGACTAACCAATTGTGCAGATCCCATTATGCGACTTCAATCACCAACTAGAGAAGGTTGTTGGTTGCAAAGTTCTTCAATTCATCCCAACGATGAAGATCAAGAAGATGCTTGATCACAAAACCCTACAGTGCACAAACACAGTAACTTCTTTACAAGAAAGATGAATTGGGCAAATCTGTGTCTCCAGTCACAAATTGCTTGAACAAACTTTGCTCAACGCTTGTGCAACTCGTGAACCCTTTGACGACCCTTAAAATAATCATTTTATATGTCTAGGTTTGTGAGAAAAGAAAGCCCAAACACATAAACACGGATTGGAGACAAAACAGAACTGAAAATCTGTTTTTTCATAAACCTTAACAGATACTCTATATGTCGAGCTATTGTCAAGCCACAGGGCTGAACAGCTCTTTAAGCTCGATAGATGGCTAGCTGTTGAGTTTTAATGACAGACACTTTTCAGCTTGAATCTTGGACAAACTTGCATAGTTTCAACACTTGATCTTGAAACAAAGTTTCTTGAATTATTAAACACATCTTAGATCTACCCAAAATACAAGTAAAGTGCGTTTTGTTAAAGGATTAGCCAATTACATAAAATAGTGATATATGTTCTTAACAAGTAAATCACATATGTCCTAACAAATTATCTCATCCAAAAAATAAAATTAAGTCAACGCTTAATTAAACACCAAGTATTTGACTTAAATGTCCATCGTTTAAATTGGACAATAGCATATTTGAGGATTTTAGATCTAAAACCTCAAAATAAGAATTATGAATTAGCTTAATCCCCGTCAAGGGTACGTAGGCAACCTAAATAAATTATTAGGTGCAGCCACAAATAAATAAAAACATATCCCCTCAAACACAAACACAAAAAAAGAAGAAGAAAACTTATGTAGAAAGGCAACGTGGTTGGAATCAAAGGGTCTTCCCTTGAAACAAGGAATTGTATTTAAGAGATACATTATCTTGAATGGGCATTACTCACATCAATAAAACCTATATGCCAAAAGACCTATGGGTGAAATTATGTTTGATGAACTTTATTAAATAACAATTTTTGTTAAATATAATTTAACAATTTTTGTTACACATAATTTGAAAATCTTTGTTAAACAAAATATAACAAGTTAAACATAATTTGACAATTTTGTTAAACATAATTTAACAATTTTTGTTAAACATGAGTTAACAATTTTCATCAACGCATAGCATTTCTCTAATGTTAATGAATTGGATCTAAAAAGGCTCTTGATTAGATATCTAAAAATTTAATAATGAAGATACACACTAAAAATGATCCTTACAAGCGACATTAATATTAAGGAATGTAAATCATGCATTTTAAAATGAAGCAAGAACAAATATCATACATAAATCAAAATGTTGAGAATGAGAGATCTGGATTAAACTGAAAAATTAAAGAGTTGAGAGAGAGCTACTGATCTGAAACTGGAAATAATCAAATGACTCAAACCGGCAACAATCAAACGAAACAAATTTACTTAATGTATGAGAAAAATAACATAGAAGCCAAAATTTTCTTCTCTATAAATTAATTTATTTCTCATTCTCTTTCTGCCTCTCCCTCTCTGTTCTGTCCTTGTCTTTATCATCTCTCACACTCTAGTTCAGATTGGTGGTAGCTTTAGGTCACAGTGGCTTCGGTGGTGACTGTGGAGGAGCACGAGGTGGCTGCGTTGAGTTTGGTCTGGGTTATGAGAAGGAGTACAGCATTGGGTTAGGTTTGGGTTTTGAAGAGGAGCGTGGCTGCATTCGGTTGGGTTTGGGTTTTAAGTAGAAGCATGCCGTTTTGCAATTTGGGTTTTGGTTGTGGTTGATCTGATCTCTCTTTCCTTTTCAATTAATCTTTATGCTTCAATAGTGCTGGCTATGTTTTCTTCTTCTTTTTCACTTCCATTTCTTTCTTTTGGCTTTTCATTTTCTTTTCAACTTTACTACAAATGGGTTGCATCTTGTGCAAAATTATTTTTGTTTCGATTCTTTCTCCATTATTGAATATTTAAATGGGTGCCTTGACTTTTTTTCTTTTTAGTAGCTATGTTGGTAGGGAACATTTAATTGAAATCAGTAGCTACATTTGGCATTATAGCTTGTAGTCATCATTTGGGTATCAGAATCAGGCCATAGGCAGTGAAGATGATAAGATCTCTTATTCATTTTGAGTTTTATCTATCTTTGTGTATCTGTGAAGAAGAAGATGAGTTTTCTCTTTCTTGTTTTCAGTCCTTAGCAAGGAACTTTGTTGTTGTCAAGGTTGTCAAAATCGGGATCCTACGTAGGATCGTGAGAGGTAGGTGTGATCGTGGATCATAGGATCGGATTGTGGATAGTTAAATCCTACATATTTTTAGATTTAAAGCAAAAAACACATTGATTGTTGGGAAAATAGTATGGAGTAAATAAGAAATTGATGTTTTCTATGTTCAGTTGAAGATGTTATTATTGTTATTAAAAATGGTAAAAATCCTAAGTCCCACATAGGAAAGGAAAGAGATAATATATGAGTTTATATGCTCATGAGTTGGACATTGGGTTGGGCCTTTGGTATATGTGGACTAGGCCTACTTGTTCAAATAATAATATTTTATTATTTTAATTCATGAGTTAGTTAGTCTGTGCACAGTAGTTATTATTGAAACAAAGTGCCTGTTCAGTAATGTATAATTTTTCATTGTCTCTTGTTCATAAGAAACCACTTTTTTGAAAACTCTCCAAGTGAGAATATTTTTGTGCATTTTCATTTTGTGTCAGAGAGAGAAAGAGACATTGAGTAGTTCGTAGAGCACGACTTTGTGTGCTTCGTTTTTGTGCTATAGATCATTTTATCCTGGGAGGCAGACATTCGTGAGTTTCAAAGCACCATAGTGATTGTGTGAAATGCGAAATCTGCTTTAAGGAGATTGTGTTAAACACAATACTTGATCTGAATCATTCATCCTTCACGCATTTGATCTGTGAGTTTTTAATTATATGCAGATTTCTTCTTATATATATACAGTATTTGTTTATTACTTTTACCTATCACATCTATTTGTGTTATTACTTATATTTAGATCTGTATGTTGTTCCTTTTGCTTTATCACAAAAGTAAATTGTTGAAACATATCTAACATTGATAATAACTTTGTATGTTGAATAATCACGTAAATTGTGATTTTATCCATAAAAAACAAATATTTGCATCGCTACGTCTATACTATGATGCATTTTACATGTTATATATCGCTACGTCTATACTAACGAAATAAATATATTTATGTTTTGACCCAATGTATCTAAAAAATTCAATAAATATTTAATTAGCAACCAAGTACCAAAATATTTATCAACAAATATGGAAATATTGACAAATTCTTACTGATTTTCATAGCTAAATGAAACAAGTAAAATGTAACAAATAATAAGAGAGATGTGTAGGGACAGTTTTTGGGGTCCAGGCTCAGCAAGTAAGTGGTTCTGGCCCAAAAATCCTAGACAATGAATTTGTAGAGAGCGGGTCACAGAACTAGGGCTAGACAAAGTGAACGTCAGTTAGATGTATGCCATGCAACATATTGAACTAAGAATATTCCATTTTAATTCACAGGGTATCGATCCGAGGAGACATATAAGTGCACCTCTTGCTCTTGGTTACAGACTGCTGAATTCTTTCACCTCTCTCTCTCTCTCTCTCCTTTCTCCTTTCTCAATTTTTCGATCCCTTCTTCATGGGGATTTCCTTCTCTTATATAGCACCCTCAAATTGATAAGGGCCTTACATTTGTTAACCATCTGGACTTTCACTTGAGTGCCTGTCCCATCGGACATCCACCTTATCTTTCTGTGAGTTGCACTGGCCAAGATAACACTATTCACCTGTCTTCTCTACATTAATGCGGTTGGAAAAATAGCTTCCTTGCATTTAATGCGGCAGCTGTGGTTGCCTCCTGGACGTCTAACATTTTCCTCTTGCTTGGGATGGTTCCTCACTGTGTGCAAGGTGTACGTTGGACTCCCATTTGGTGTGTCCGAGGAGGCACTCCTCCTCGGACGCCCCTTAAATAAGTCTGGCCCAACAGGATTGGGCTGGAAATCTTCTGGCCCCGTTTTCCCTCCTTGTCATGGCTAGACTCCGCGCGAGGCCCAAAGCCCACTGTTGACTTGTAAATTTCACCCCTACAATAGCCCCTCAAAATTTCGGCTCCTTCTTTCTTGTCCGAGGAGGAAAGACGGGATTTTGACATTCATAGGACTATTTACTGTGGATTCTTGCTTCACCCGTGCGGCGGTATGCTTCTCACGTGACCCATTAATGACGGGGGTGTTTAATGACCCAGAAGGCGCTAATTATTACTTTTAGCGGTTTTATATCTCTTTAATCTGACGGCTGGATGTTAGATCAACGGTTGGGATCATTTCCGTTTCCTTAGGCGCGAGTATGTCTGTCCAGCTTCTCCCAGTTACATAAGATTTCAAAGTCATTTCCTTCTCATTCTTGGACAAGTATCCAAGCACTCAGAGCACTCCCGCACTTTCCCCTTCAAAGCGTTCAAGCCTTCACAGTCGTCCCCTTGAAGATTTCCTGCAAGTTCCTCACCTGTAAGTGCGCGCTCCTTTTTCCGTTGCCTTTTCCGGCGTTATTCCTTAAGTAGATCGTCTTCGTGTCACCTAGGATTAGGGGGATGGGTAAGCTTGACAAATTGGTAGATTCCCTGGCCGGTATGGAAGGCTTCAGGGCCAAATACCGTATTCCGCCGGAGGTAGGCCTAGAGTATTGTTCTCTGGAGGAGGTCTTACTCAAGAGAAGAACGGGGCAGGTTGCCATTCCAGTGATAGTTTTTGTGGAAGGAGGAATGACCATCCCTATAGGGAGGATAACTAGGGGTTACTTGCGTGGTCATAGGTTAGCCCCTCACCAATGCGTCGCGAATATGTTCCGGATCCTGGGGTGCGTAGAGGTCCTGAACAATCAGATGAACCTCGGCCTTACATGGCATGACGTGGTTCATCTATATGAACTGCACAGCCTTGGCGACTCATATTACTTGAAGTCCAGGTCCGATGAGGTGAGGTTGATATCCTGCCTTCCCAAGTCCAACAAAGGCTTGAAGGACGACCTTTTGATCGTCTCCGGACAGTGGCACGACGATATTCACTGCCCAGTCAAGGCAGGAAAACTAGGTGGGGCACCATAGAGTTGGATCCCTCGGAAAGGATCCTAGTTTTGATCTTTCCCCCCCCCCCCCTTTTTTTTATTGTTTCGATTTTGACTTTGCTTGTTTGCCTCTTCGGATTAACATAACCCTCTCTTCGGACTTTGCAGACAAGGCGCATATGACTCCTCGGCTAAGTTTGGTCAACGTCCAGGCATTCAATTTCCTTCTAAGGTCTGAGATTTACGTGAGTGCAGACGGGCAATTGCGGGCCGCACCTCTGATTTTGGACTATGTGCCCCTTACTCGTGCTCTAGTGGAGCCCGGCCAAGCAATCAGGGCTGGTAGTCCGCGATTGGCACGGATCGACATCTCCGTACTAGGTTTTCTTGCCTTGAGAGATTTGCCTCTCGTCCAGCTGCCTGCTCAGCGTGCCTTTCCCGCAGTGGTTGTCCTAGAGGAAGAAGCCGGTTCCTCACATTCGTCTTTGGAGGAACAGATAGACCAATTCCACTTCACCAAGGAGGGAGAGGTGTCGGCCAGGCCAGTAGAGCTCTCGGATTCTGAGTCAAATTTAGACCGCCCCTCAGTAGCCCCTGATCTTGGTTTAGTAACCGCACAAGTTGGTACCAGCCAAGAGCTTGAAGAAGAAGGAATGGACCTGAAACAAAGGTCTGGTCTTAGGGGCTTCCTTGCCAATAGGAATAAGGGGCAATCCTTCAAGGATGCCCCGAAGGAGCAGCTGACCACCAAGGCTCCTCCTCCTCCTCCTCCCACATAGGATGCGGCGCTGTAGCCCATGCCCAATTTGAGGCGAAAGAGGCCTGTGGGGGAATTGGAGGAGGGCGAGTTTGGCCAAGAAAAAGCCAAGCCTCAGAAGAGAGGCAAAGAGACTAAAGAGCCCAAAGAGAAGAGGACCAAGTCCATTGACAACCGAGACGAGGCGGCTATTCGGAGGGAACAACGAATATGGTCGCCGCGGCTCGAACTGGATGGCGCTCCAATTTCTTGGGATGCAACTCTGTGGGAATCCCAATGACGGGAGGCATCATTCTTGGCTGAGGCCCTGCAGCAGCCTCTTCTTTTGCCTCGCGACATGAAGGGGCTCCGGGATACTCGGCAACCAGAACTCTTCATGTCGTTGAAAAGGGACATGGCAATGGTAAGTGAAAACTTTTACTATCTCGTTCTCTTGTTACGCTGCCATTTATTCATCATTCTCTTTAATTAAGCCTTTACTTTTCTGGCGCAGGTCACTCAGCAAATTTTCGTTGCTGTGGAGTGGGCCAAAAAGGCACGTGAGGACCTTCATAATGAGGCTCAGTTCCGCTGCGCTGCCGAGAGGACTGCTGGTGACCTCAAGAAGGAAAACGATGGCCTGAGCCATGAAGTGAATGAGGCAAAGAAGGGCCTGGCAAGCGCGGAGGCCGGCCTTAAAAATGCCACTAAGCAGGCTGAGGATCTACATCTACAGCTTCGCCAGTCCGAGGAAAATCTCGCGACAGAGAAGCAGGCGGTTTCAGATCTCAGGGCCGAGCTTGAGAAGGTCAAAGGGGAGGCCCGTTTGGCTAGGGAGGCGGTCAAGAAAGCAGTAGCAGCCTCTTATGATCGCGGGGTCAAGGAAACTGAGGTCAGGCTAGCCGAGGAGGTGGCTACTGTATGCAGGGAATACATTACCCTGTCTTGGGGTGTAGCCCTGGACCGGGCGGCAGTCCCAGCGGATTCCGATCTTAGGAAAACTGAGAATATCTTTTTTCTCGGGGACGTTCGTGAGACCCCTGACGAGGTCGCGCCTGAAGAGCCTTTCCTAACGAAGGCTTTAGCCTCGGACTCCGCTGTGCCTGAAGCTGAGGATGCACAGCCGACCGTGAAGGACAGGTTGCCCGAGGACAGTCTTTCAATCAGGGAGGTTGTTGCACAGGCTAAGGAGACTGTTCCGGGGCCATAACCAGCAGACGACCAACCCGGGCCTGCTCAGGGATCAGATGTAGGAAAGTAGTGTAGGATCTTACTTGTTAGACCTTTTATATTTTGTTCAGTTTAATGGTTGTAAAAGGATCGTTTTTTTTGGGATTTTAATGAAAGGTGTCGTTTCCTTTTATTCTTGTTGTTTTACTTTCTCTTCATTTTTTCATCATAAATGGATGTTTATTCTGCTATTAACTATTGAAAACCAAACATGAGTGGATGAATGTGCAAAAAATGATCGTCGATAATCAGACAAAAATGGCAGCGATGCTAATTTCCCCCAAGTCTGTGGTCCGAGGAGCCAGGCAGGACTTGGGTTCTGTTTAACACTTAGTGAAAATCGCTTCGTGGTTAATTTCCCCCAAGTCTGCGGTCCGAGGAGCCAGGCAGGACTTAGGTTCTGTTTAACACTTAGTGAAAATCGCTTCGTGATTAATTTCCCCCAAGTCTGCGGTCTGAGGAGCTAGGCAGGACTTAGGTTCTGTTTAACACTTAGTGAAAATTGTTTCGTGGTTAATTTCTTCCAAGTCTGTGGTCCGAGGAGCCAGGCAGGACTTGGGTTCTGTTTAACATTTAGTGAAAATGGCTTCGTGGTTAATTTCCCCCAAGTCTGTGGTCCGAGGAGCCAGGCAGGACTTGGGTTCTGTTTAACACATAGTGAAAATGGCTTCGTGGTTAATTTCCCCCAAGTCTGTGGTTCGAGGAGCCAGGCAGGACTTGGGTTCTGTTTAACACTTAGTGAAAATAGCTTCGTGGTTAATTTCCCCAAAGTCTGTGGTCCGAGGAGCCAGGTAGGACTTGGGTTCTGTTTAACACTTAGTGAAAATAGCTTCTTGGTTAATTTCCTCCAAGTCTATGGTCCAAGGAGCCAGGCAGGACTTGGGTTCTGTTTAACACTTAGTGAAAATCGCTTCGTGGTTAATTTCCCCCAAGTCTATGGTCCGAGGAGCCAGGCAGGACTTGGGTTCTGTTTAACACTTAGTGAAAATGGCTTCGTGGTTAATTTCCCCCAAGTCTGTGGTCCGAAGAGCCAGGCAGGACTTGGGTTCTGTTTAACACTTCGTGGTTAACAAGTCTGTGGTCCGAGGAGCCAGGCAGGACTTGGGTTCTGTTTAACATTTAGTGAAAATGGCTTCGTGGTTAATTTCCCCCAAGTCTGTGGTCCGAGGAGCCAGGCAGGACTTGGGTTCTGTTTAACACTTAGTGAAAATGGCTTCGTGGTTAATTTCCCCCAAGTCTGTGGTTCGAGGAGCCAGGCAGGACTTGGGTTCTGTTTACACAGCTTCGTGGTTAATTTAGTGAGCCTGGGGTTAACACTTAGTGAAAATGGCTTCTTGGTTAATTTCCTCCAAGTCTATGGTCCAAGGAGCCAGGCAGGACTTGGGTTCTGTTTAACACTTAGTGAAAATCGCTTCGTGGGTTAAGCAGGTCCCCCAACTTAGGCAGGGGTTCTGTTTAACACTTAGTGAAAATTGTTTCGTGGTTAATTTCTCCCAAGTCTGTGGTCCGAGGAGCCAGGCAGGACTTGGGTTCTGTTTAACATTTAGTGAAAATGGCTTCGTGGTTAATTTCCCCCAAGTCTGTGGTCCGAGGAGCCAGGCAGGACTTGGGTTCTGTTTAACACTTAGTGAAAATGGCTTCGTGGTTAATTTCCCCCAAGTCTGTGGTTCGAGGAGCCAGGCAGGACTTGGGTTCTGTTTAACACTTAGTGAAAATAGCTTCGTGGTTAATTTACCCAAAGTCTGTGGTCCGAGGAGCCAGGTAGGACTTGGGTTCTGTTTAACACTTAGTGAAAATGGCTTCTTGGTTAATTTCCTCCAAGTCTATGGTCCAAGGAGCCAGACAGGACTTGGGTTCTGTTTAACACTTAGTGAAAATCGCTTCGTGGTTAATTTCCCCCAAGTCTCTGGTCCGAGGAGCCAGGCAGGACTTGGGTTTTGTTTAACATTTAGTGAAAATGGCTTTTTGGTTAATTTCCCCCAAGTCTGTGGTCCGAAGAGCCAGGCAGGACTTGGGTTCTGTTTAACACTTAGTGAAAATTGTTTCGTGGTTAATTTCTCCCAAGTCTGTGGTCCGAGGAGCCAGGCAGGACTTGGGTTCTGTTTAACATTTAGTGAAAATGGCTTCGTGGTTAATTTCCCCCAAGTCTGTGGTCCGAGGAGCCAGGCAGGACTTGGGTTCTGTTTAACACTTAGTGAAAATGGCTTCGTGGTTAATTTCCCCCAAGTCTGTGGTTCGAGGAGCCAGGCAGGACTTGGGTTCTGTTTAACACTTAGTGAAAATAGCTTCGTGGTTAATTTCCCCAAAGTCTGTGGTTTGAGGAGCCAGGTAGGACTTGGGTTCTGTTTAACACTTAGTGAAAATGGCTTCTTGGTTAATTTCCTCCAAGTCTATGGTCCAAGGAGCCAGGCAGGACTTGGGTTCTGTTTAACACTTAGTGAAAATCGCTTCGTGGTTAATTTCCCCCAAGTCTGCGGTCCAAGGAGCCAGGCAGGACTTCGGTTCTGTTTAACACTTAGTGAAAATCGCTTCGTGGTTAATTTCCCCCAAGTCTGCGGTCTGAGGAGCTAGGCAGGACTTAGGTTCTGTTTAACACTTAGTGAAAATTGTTTCGTGGTTAATTTCTCCCAAGTCTGTGGTCCGAGGAGCCAGGCAGGACTTGGGTTCTGTTTAACATTTAGTGAAAATGGCTTCGTGGTTAATTTCCCCCAAGTCTGTGGTCCGAGGAGCCAGGCAGGACTTGGGTTCTGTTTAACACTTAGTGAAAATGGCTTAATGGTTAATTTCCCCCAAGTCTGTGGTTCGAGGAGCCAGGCAGGACTTGGGTTCTGTTTAACACTTAGTGAAAATAGCTTCGTGGTTAATTTCCCCAAAGTCTGTGGTCTGAGGAGCCAGGTAGGACTTGGGTTCTGTTTAACACTTAGTGAAAATGGCTTCTTGGTTAATTTCCCCAAGTCTATGGTCCAAGGAGCTAGGCAGGACTTGGGTTCTGTTTAACACTTAGTGAAAATCGCTTCGTGGTTAATTTCCCCTAAGTCTATGGTCCGAGGAGCCAGGCAGGACTTGGGTTCTGTTTAACATTTAGTGAAAATGGCTTTTTGGTTAATTTCCCCCAAGTCTGTGGTCCGAAGAGCCAGGCAGGACTTGGGTTCTGTTTAACACTTAGTGAAAATGGCTTCGTGGTTAATTTCCCCTAAGTCTGTGGTCCGAGGAGCCAGACAGGACTTGGGTTCTATTTAACACTTAGTGAAAATGGCTTCATGGTTAATTTCCCCCAAGTCTGTGATTCGAGGAGCCAGGCAGGACTTGGGTTCTGTTTAACACTCAGTGAAAATTGCTTCGTGGTTAATTTCCCCCAAGTCTGTGGTCCGAGGAGCCAGGCAAGACTTGGGTTTTGTTTAACACTTAGTCCGAGTAGCTGCATAGTAATATGGCGTCAAGAATGGTGTCTTTCATTAATAACAGTACCTTTTCAGGTTATTTACATTCCATGGGCGTGGTACTACATGTTCATCCAAATCTTCGAAAAAGTATGCCTCTATGCCGGCTACGGAAGTGATACGGTATGGGCCTTCCTAGTTTGATCCAAGCTTTCCCCATGCAGGGTTCCTCGCTGTGCCCAGGACTTTCCTCAGCACTAGATCCCCGGGCGCCAATGGTCTTGACTTTACCTTGGCGTCGTAGCCCCGTTTGAGCTTTTGCTGATAGTACGCTAGGTGGACCATTGCCCTTTCCCTTTTTTCTTCAAGGAGATCCAAGCTTTTTTCCAGAAGGCTGTTATTAACAATGGAGTTGAAGGCAGTAGTCCTTTGTGTTGGGAAGTTTATCTCCAGTGGGATGATAGCCTCGGCTCCGTAGGTCAATGAAAAGGGGGTTTCTCCTGTGGACCTTCGAGGTATGGTGCGGTATGTCCACAAGACGTGGGCTAACTCTTCAACCCACCTCCCTTTCGCGTCGTCCAACCTCTTTTTCAATCCATTCACTATGATTTTGTTGATGGCTTCTGCCTGTCCGTTACCCTGTGGGTAGGCCGGTGTGGAGTATCGATTGATAATTCCCAGCTCATTACAATATTCTCTAAAGGCTTTGCTGTCAAACTGGAGGCCTTTGTCCGAGATCAAGTTGTGCGGGGTCCCGAACCTAGTGATAATATTTTTCCAAACAAACTTCTTGACATCGATGCCCCTAATGTTTGCCAGCGCCTCAGCTTCGACCCACTTTGTGAAGTAATCGGTGCCGACAAGGAGAAATTTCTTGTTCCCAGCCGCTTTGGGGAACGGTCCTAGTATGTCTAGGCCCTATTGCGGGAATGGCCAAGGGCTGGACAGTGGGTTAAGTTCTCCGCCCGGCTGATGTATGTTCGGGGCGAACTTTTGGCATTGGTCGCATTTCTTCACATATTCCAAAGCCTTTTTATGCATGCTCGGCCACCAGTAACCCAGCGTCATGGCCCTGTGGGAGAGGGACTTACCCCCCGTATGACTTCCACAAATCCCTTCATGTAACTCCTCCAAGATGAGTTCTGTAGCCTCTGGGTGCACACACAGCAGGGATGGCCCCGAAAACAAGCGTCTGTAAAGTTTGGAGTCCTCGGACAGCCAGAATCGAGAAGCTTTCCTCCTGATTTTGTTAGCCTCAACCTTATCGTCCGGCAAGGTGACGTGCCTTAAGAACAGCACCAGAGGGTCCATCCAGCTAGGTCCTACCCCGACGTTGTGTACTCGAATTCCGTTGGCCTTCTCTGTTGTTGGGTGGCAGAGATCTTCAACCAAAATAACCTGCGGAAGGGGCTGAGCCGAGGAGGTGGCCAGCGTTGCGAGAGAATCAGCATAGGTGTTCCCACTCCTGGGTATATGCGTTAAGCGGAAGTGATTGAAATGGGTCTGCAAGTGTTTGGCCCGGGCAAGGTACTCTTGCATTCTTTCATCCTTCGCCTCCAATTCCCCGTTCACTTGTCCCACGATGAGTCTCGAATCCGAGGATATACTTACGCACTTTCCGCCCAATTTTTCGGATCATTGACATCCCCTCCAATAGCGCCTCATACTCGGCTTCGTTATTCGTGGCTGAGAATCCAAGCCTCAATGACTTTTCTATGGTTATCCCTTCGGGAGAGACTAGAACCAGCCCCACGCTTGAGCCCCTTTGGTTCACTGCACCGTTGATGTGTGCTTTCCACCAATTGTGTTCATGTTGAGAGACTGTGCTGATCAGTTTCTCACTAGCATTTGGTGACCTCGACACTTCCATTCCTTCCAAAGTGGGCTCCGCAAATTCAGCTACTAGATCGGCGAGGACCTGTCCTTTTATGGCGGTGCGAGGCATGTATCTAATGTCGAAGGTGCCCAGGATTGCTCCCCACTTAGCAATTCTACCTGTGTAGTCGGCGCTGCGGAGGACGGATTTCAACGGAAGTTGAGTTAGCACAACAACTGTATGTGCCTGAAAATAGTGGGGGAGCTTCCGCGTGGCTTGTACGATGGCCAAGATAGCTTTTTCGAGGGGGAGATACCGGGTCTCCGCCTCCTGCAATGATTTGCTCACGTAATACACGGGATGCTGTTTGCCGTTGTCTTCTTGGATTAGCACTAAGCTCACCGCATGAGGGGCTACCGCGATGTATGCGAACAACACCTTGTTGGCATCGGGACTGGACATAATCGGTGGTCGGGCAAGGTATTCCTTGAGCTGTTGGAAAGCTAAAGCACACTCCTCAGTCCACTCGAAGCCCTTCCACTTGTGCAATAGGAGGAAGAAAGGCCTGTATTTGTCCGCTGAGCGGGAGATGAAACGGTTTAAGGCAGCTATCATGCCGGTAAGTTTCTGGACCTCTTTGGGATTCCGAGGGGGCTGCAGGCTATGGATGGCTCTTATTTGGTCAGGGTTAACTTCTATTCCTCTGTGGGTTACCATATAGTCTAAGAATTTTCCTGATCCCACCCCAAATGAACACTTGGATGCGTTCAGTCGTAGCTTGTACTTTCTCAGAAATTGAAATACTTCACCGAGGTCTCTGATGTGGTCGGCCACCAATTTGCTTTTTACTACCATGTCATCTATGTATACTTCAACGGTCTTACCCATTTGTTGTTCAAACATCCTAGTCATCATCCTCTGATAGGTCGACTCGGCATTCTTTAAGTCGAAGGGCATCACCTTATAATGATAGTTTCCAACTGGGGTGACAAAAGCAATTTTTTCTTGGTCTTCGGCAGCCAGGGATATCTGATGGTAGCCCTGGAAAGTGTCCAAAAAACTCATTCGGGGGTGTCCGACAGTCACATCTAACAATCGGTCTATCTGTGGCATTGGGAAAGGATCTTTCGGGCAGGCCTTGTTTAAGTCCGTGAAGTCTACGCAAATCCGCCATTTTCCGCTCTTCTTCTTTACCACGACTGTGTTGGCTAACCATTCGGGGTAGAATACTTCCTTGATAGCCCCAGCTTTCTTCAATTTTGCAACCTCTTCTCTTACAGCATCTGAATGTTCTTTTGACGGCCGACGAGGGGGCTGCTTCCTCGGTTTTATAGCCAGGTTAACATTAAGGTGATGGCATATGAGATCTAAGTCAACCCCGGGGGCCTCATAGGGATCCCAGGCGAATACGTCCTCATTCCGTCGAAGAAAATCAACTAGCGTTGACTTTTCCTCTGGTGGCAATTCCGAGTCGATCTGAAAAAACCTCTCAGGGTCTGATCCGACGAGCACTTTCTCCAGCTCCTCACAGCTCACCTCCATGGCCGGTCCTCCACTACCCGCAATTGGGACCGGGGTCATTGATTGCTATAAGCCATTCTCGGCTGAAGTGGAAGGTTCACTATTTGGTCGTCGTGAGATTGCCGACACCATGCATTGTCTAGCCATTCCTTGGTTCCTTATTATTTCTTTGACTTGACCTCCTGATGGGTACTTCACTTTCTGGTGCAAGGTTGATGGCACAGCCCCTAGTGCATGAAGCCATGGCCGGGCCACAATAGTTGTGTAGGGGAGTATGCATCTACGACAATGAAGTTCACCTCTACCACGTCTGAGTCCGTTTGCACAGACACCCCTCCATATCTGGTAGCCCCAAATATCTCTCATATTCCTTCTCACTACTAGCTTGCATTGCTGTTTTGATTGAGACTTGAGTCTTCTGGTTGATGTTTTAGCTAAAGAATAGAGTGGTCTTCCCATTGTAGATCTTCTACCCCAATGCAACCTCAAACCTAAGGTGTTAATGATGCGTTGATACATAGGAAGCACGAACCTGGATACTGGCACAAGTACAAGAATAGGTACAATATGGCGACACCGCAATTTTTGAAAAATTAGAATACAGGTATGGTGGTGATACGTATATTAATTATATATATATATATATATATATATATATATATATATATTTCAAAGCTTATAAATTTTTTTTATAAAAAAAATATTATTTGTTTTTAAATAATTTTAGAAGCATATTAAAGCCTAGTCACTAATAATATATACATGTGCCTACTGTTTACCTAGATAATGAAAAATAATTTTAAAACATTAACTACCTAGTGGTGGACTTTAACTCATAAAAGACAAAAATTTGAAAAGAAGCACCTATTTACACATTTTTTGTTCATGTGAGTGGCTAAAGATAAAAGAACTCTTCATGTGTGATACAAAATAATAAAAAAACACACACAGAGAAAATAAGGAAAAAGGGTAAAAGAACGGTAAAAGTGAAATAGATAAGCTGAAGAAGAAGAAAAAGAAGATATTAGAGTGGGAGGAGAAGAAGAAGAAGATATTGGCGTGAGAGGAGTAGGAGGAGATCGGCATGAGAGGATGAAGTAAGAGGAGATTGGCATGACAAGTAGTGTGTTTCAGTTTTTTTTTTTTTTTGGCTCAGTTTTTGTCCCAATTGTGTCCCCACCGTGTCTATCATTTTTCAACAAAAAAATAATGGCTGGGACACACATGCAGCTGTGTCCAACACGTTTCTTAATTCTTGTACGTGTTCGATCACATGGGCATGACAATCCAAATGTCATGTCCGTGCTCTCTAGTTTGATACGTTATTAGAAATGCCTTGTAAAAAAGTAAAACATCGTCTGTAAATAATAAGTGGGTTAGCCAAGGCCCACCATTACAACTAATCACACCCCAAATATGTTTGTCCAACTCAACAATCCGAAGAAGAGCACCCAAGCCTTCAACATAAAACAAGAAGAGGTAAGGTGATACACGATCACCTTGTTTCAACCCTCGAAAATGAGCAATGTAACCATTAGGTTTACCATTGATTAAGGCAAAATAGTACATTGTTGTAATTCAAGCAATCACTAGACAAACCCATTTAGGTATTGAGACGTATTGAAGTCCTGTTTGATAGCTTTTCTTGAGTAGCCTTTTGAGTAGTTTCTTAAGTCTTCAAAGTATACCACTCGTGTATGATTAAGGCATACTTAAACTAAGACTCAAGTATAGTAAAAGCGTGTTTTATCATGTGTTTGCCAACATATACAAAAAATATGACCCTAATAATGACCATAGAGTATGTTTATAATTTTGCTTATGCTCTGAAAGTAATTCCAAGGTGAAGTGAAAGCTTTAGTATCTATCAATAATGTTCAATTGTTAAACTATGAGAATGCCAATTTAAAACAATTAAGCAATGAAGTTAGCAAGAATTCACTGAATATGTAAAGCATGCAAGAAAATCAATAAACAAATAACACATCTATATATTAACGAAGTAGGAAACCAGGGGAGAACTTCTCCAAAGAACAAACTACTATGAGGGTAATCTACCCTAACAAAGCAATCCACCATATGAAGAGAATTTTATATTCTAGTATAAAACCTTTATTTGTAAATTCTAACCAGTAGATGAAATTACAGCAGTATCCCATTACAACTCTAGAACTTCTGAACTCTCAATATATGAGTGCCTACATGAATGATGCATTCTTGTGGAATCAAGTGTAAATTTTATAATTAAACATTAAGTTTTCTACGTATTAAAAAGAATTTTAAAATGGGGGAGAGTTTTAGGGTCAAGGACAACTAAAACAATTATTCTTAAATAAAGGAAAACAAATTGCATAGTATTATGTGACTGCAATTATAATGTTAGGAGTATAAATAAAATAACTCAAGTGAACTATGTGTAGAATTGAAAATCCAAAAGAAGAAAGCGTAAATTGGAAATATTGTAAATATTAACACCTAGAGTGCAATATCATGGTATAATACCGTATATGTAAAATTGTGATTTTCAATTATGTTTTGTTGGCTTTAATTCTGTGTCAGATTTGATTGTAATTCTTCAATTATTTCTCTATATATTTCTAGGATTCAATGTAATGGGTTTAGTGTGTGAAATTGGTGAAGAATTGTGAAGATAGATCATCTTGCGATTGACTCGCGAGTGGAGCAACCTGGGAAAAGTCACATGAGGAGAACATGCTGAAAGTTGAAGCGTTTAGTGCCTGATGGCATCTCGCAAGTGGCTTGTGACTTGGCCAACTCGTGACTTGACTCGACTCGCGAGATGCATTGCCAGCTGTTTTGTGTGCCTTTCATAATTTCTTTACCCATACATTACGCATGAAATTGTAAAGAGAATTTCAGAGAGAAAACCCTAGAAATTCATTGAAGAGTTAGAGATTGCTTACTTACAATCCTCTACACATTTCTCTTAATTTTCCTCTACTTCAACCACTCTAATTTCATATCATGTGGGAGGTTCTTAGCCCAAACACATACCTCACCCATTTTGAATGTTGTGAGTTGTTTTGGTGCTCTTGTCATGCCATTCTATGGTGGATGCAATTGGTGATAATTACAGGATTTTGGAAGCTAGTGAAGACAAAGCTCATTTCTCTTAGTTTTCCTCTACTTCAACCACTCTAATTTCATATCACGTGAGAGGTTCTTAGCCCAAACACATACCTCACCCATTTTGAATGTTGTGAGTTGTTTTGGTGCTCTTGTCATGCCATTCTATGGTGGATGCAATTGGTGATAATTGCAGGATTTGGGAAGCTAGTGAAGACAAAGCTCGTTGAAGCACGTTGGTAACTGGGATTTGGAGAGTCTAAGTATAGAGGGTAGTTTAGGTTTGGAGGGACTATATTGTAATCCTTGTACTCCAACTTATTCACTAGTGGATTAATTCGGCTTAGAGAGCCGCAAAGAGGTTTTTACACCAAGCACTTTGGTTTTCCTCTTCGATAACATATCGCTGTGTTATCTTGTGTTTGCATCTCTCTTCTCTTACTCCTTGTGTTTTATACTTAATTTTTAATTATGTATGCCCAAGCACTAGGTAGTATTTCCGATTAATTGCACATTTTAATTACTTTTATTCCACATCTAGTTGAGTAAATTAAAAGCAATTAAGCCGTAGTTTTAAAATTGGGAGTCTAGACTAGCTCTAGTAATTTTACTATCGAGCTTTCAGTATCCCTGTAAGAATCTATAATATGTAGAGTATTAATATTGGTGGTGTCAAATTGCCATATTGCCAAATTTAACAACCAATACAAGAAAAATAGGGCTGCATCTGTGGAGCTAAAGGTATAATTTTTGGCTCTTAATCTATAGTGCACAGCCATCTTTGGCTGTGCACTATAGTTGGCTGTGCACTATAGTTAAGATGTTATACTTAAAAAATATATTTTACTTGTCCTCTTATTATTATAATGATTATTTCCTTTTGGTTGTGGTTGTGATTGTTATTTATTGTAGTGGATATATTATTTTAATGTGTTGAATGATAAAATAAAACCATTAATGTTGGGTGTTTAATTTGTAAAATGAGATGATAAAATAGATAAAGTAGCAATTGTATCGTAGCAACCAGACTTGGATTTTCATTTTGGATTATGTAGTTGCCTTATGCAATGGAAATGTCACGACAAGTGTCCATCGAGCGATTTCAGACATACAATCTTTTTCTTAGCAAAATACGTGTGTTTCACAGAAGATGCCGACTGATGATCGATACAAACTAATCATAAGTCCAACTTGACAATAATACATGCAAGAAACAAAGGAAAAATGCCTCATGTGCCAGTGCTTCGATTCTAAAGTTAGATCTCTTTTTTTTACTGAAAGGATAAGTCGCTCATGAGTTGCATACATTTTTCCTTTAGGTTTGTTTTCCTTTTAAAGTTGTTGTGAATGTTACTCTTGATAGTCTGTTTTTGGAGCAGGTGTAAAATTAATAAATGGCCGTTAATCATTCTTATAGTTTATCTATTCACTTGGCTCATGGCTTATGGGTTGGGTAAGGGAAAGCCTCATGTGGCCTGTTAAAGCTTTCTCACTTTCAAACAAAGCATCATACGTTGTGGCTGAGGAGAACAGGCCTTGACCTAGTTGTCGAGCAGAACATATCATGTCCTACTCGGCCTATCCTTGTCCATTGTCATCAAATTGTTGTGATTCTATTGTAACTCCATTATATATGAAGCAATTAACAATGAAATTAATTATATAATATATCAATGGAAAATGCATCACCTAGATCAAGATCTTATTCATTTTCTATATAAATGGAGAGGACTTCTCTCATAGTATAAATAAAATTCCACAATTAAAAATTCCACAATTAACATTGATATATTATATAATTTCATTTATTGAATTATGAGAGAGAGAGAGAGAGAGAGAGAGAGAGAGAGAATTAACATTTTAAAAATTCCACAATTTTATTAATCTTGACATATACGGTAGGTTTCATGTTAATTGGATATTATTTATATTCAATAATAAACTCATGTTTTATGTATAATTTTTAAAATATAAAGAAAAACATGAAATTAAAATATTTTATATATATATATATATATATTATAGGTAGATTGTAGGCGAGGCAGAAGTGGGATAACCACAGATATGGGGTGCCACAAAGAATGTGATTACTGTTGAATCATCACTTGAACCCCTGATATAGCTATTAAACTCTTATTATCTTGGAATTTTGTAGGTATCGAGGGGTATAAGTAGAAAATATAATTCAACAATTGATTTGTCAAAATACATACAAAAATTTATTGAATTATGTAACTTTGACAAAACTACCACAAGAAGTAATATCACCCATACATGTATATGACTATCTTTGAAAATTTCAACCTTAAATGAATTTTGTGTGTGGGTTCCAATTATCTTAATTAGTAAAATTTGTTTAGGGTATTCAATAGTGAAAATAATTGTTGGTATTCAATAGTGAATTTGTTTAGAAAATTATCAATTTTAATTTTGAAAGAAAAATACTATTCACCTCCTGTATATTTGGAAAAATAGAAATTTTTACACTCTAAAACTGCCACAAATATATTTTAAAAAAAAAAATGATAGGTCAAGGGATTCATTTGAACCCTGGGGTTGGATGTGGAGCAACCCATGCATAAGATAAAATTATATAAACTTGAGATTAATTTGTTTAAGTATGTAAATAAGTTTATGAGATATTAAATTATTCTTTTAATATTGATAATAACTATTTTCCATTTTCCAATAAAAAAATGCCAATGAATTCTACAAAACAAATATAAGATTTGTGATATAATTTTTATTCATAAATGATAATTATTATAAATTTTATATCAATGACATACCAGGTTCCATTGAAAAATGTTTTTACCATATAAAACAATTTTATTATTTTGACATCCTTTTATATTTCTCATAAAAGTGGTGTCAAATTAAAAAAAAAAAAAAAGTTTATTAACAATTATCCTAAGGAATTCCTAAAAAAAAAAAAAAATTACCCTAAGAGCATCTGTTAACATGACCTATAAAATTATATAATAATAATTGAGTTATTTATTGTTTTTAAATAAAATTGTATATGGCATAAGTTCTTGACTAAAACCGTGCAAATTAAAACGATAATTCAACTCTTAAATCAATAATTATATTGTGACTGATGACATCATATCATATTATATATAATAAAAGTTGGGCTTAGACGCCGTGGTTGCGCCATGTGTCTTCACAAAATTGTAGAAATTTTAGTAGATTTTTGAAAAATAAATATAATTTTTTTTTTTGTTCTTATCTTTTTTTCCTATAATTTCTAAGTTGATAAAAATTTTAATTTGAAATCACTTCTTTGGATAAAGTTTGATAGACACAAAAACTTGATAATTTAATATCAACTTAACCTCTTCTCATCCATTAAGAAAAAAAAAATATTCTTAAGATTCACACTTTCATAAATTTTTATAGATATATATATATATATATATATTTGTTCTTATCTTCTTAAATTGCATGATTTTTTTTTTTAGAAGATAAGAACAAAAAATATATTGAAGAAAAAAATATATTAGTACATAATGACATATTGCATCAAATTGATTATAGGAAACAACAAAAAGAGGGGCTAACAATGGAAATGAAGTAATTGAAGAAAAAATATGTGCCGAATTAAATATTATTTGGTTCTTTTTTAAAACTTCACACTATTTTTTTTTCCTTAAGAGGAAAATAACTTTTGTATTGTTTTTGTTTTGCAAAGAAATAAAAAAAGAGAAAGTGGAGGACCAAATAGAAGTGTTAGACGATTAGAGAACATATAAAATATTTAAATGAAAGACTAATTTCACATTTAGAGTTTTAGATTGTTTTCATTTTAGAATGAGTTGAGTTTGGAAAATTTTACTTTTAGGCTATTGTATATACGCTAATTCAGTTTAAAATTTTATTTCGGATAGGTACTTTGTACATGTTTTCGGTTTTCGGTGTTGCATTCTTTTTTTGACAAATGTGTTAATGTGCTAATTTTCTTTCATAAAAATATTTCCATTCATGTGTAGAGAAATGCTAAAATAACAGTAACCAAAGTTGTTCATCTTAATAACAAAACAAACAAAGTAATAATTTCTACCTTGCTTAAAAAATTTCAACTTATCAGTGAACTCCTTATGGCTAAACAACTTATCACTAAATTCCTTACCCCTAAAGTCATAGCTAAACACAAAAACTGTCGTCATCACCCTATATATCTTGGCTTAACTTTTTGACCACAGAAAATTCCAAGAGTAGATCATGCACCTTCTTAAAATTGATGTTATCATCAAAGAGAAAACGTAAATAGTATTATAAAATCAATGTTATCATCAACGAGAAAACGTAAATAGTATTATATGATATATATATTTAGTATTCTAGATATATCATATATGTAGACCATGGTTTGTGATGAATGAGTTATAGTCACATTGCAATTCTTATTTAAACTGAAATTTCAAATACCACTTCCAAAAACTAAAACTAAATTATCTAAGACACATAAATAAATGAATAAAACTAAATAGACAATCCTAAGAAAAATAAATAAATAAAAAAGAAGAAGAATTTGATCACAATTGGAATACTAAACCCAGCAGTATTGGGAGACCAGCAGACACATAGTGCTAAAGAGAAGGAAGGATTTTGATGAATAATAAACAAGACTTCTTGCTGAGGTTTTTCAAGAGGTAAAGGATTATGCAACTCTCTTATTTTTTAATTATACAAAATTCAATTATTTTTTAGATTTTAAAAAAATAGATATATATTTTTTATCTTATATACAGAGAGAGAGAGAGATTTCATTAATAATTGTTATACTATTTTTACAATTTGCCATAGTTTTTAAAATATTTTATAATATTTGTTTTTGAAAAAAAAAATGCCCAACTTGAACTTACATAATATTCATTTTAATTGTTATTCAATTTAATTATATTATCAAAATACTATGTGGCTTCACCAAATTGTAGAAATTTTATTAAATTTTTAGATTTTTAAAGAACTAAAAAGGAATAGTATACTATCAGAACTCTAATTCATTTTTATCATTAAATTAAATTAGATTAACATTATTTTTTTTATTTGTTAGGATATATTTCTTAAATTAAGGGATAATATTGAACATACAAAAATTTAATTTAGATAATATTTATCATCTAATTAACATTGTTTTTTTATTTGTTAGGATATATTTATTAAATTAGGGGATAATATTTAACATTCAAAATTTAATTTAGATAATATTTATCATCTAAATTTTATAAATTTTAATATTATTAAATTAACATTATTTTATTAGAATATCAAGCTAAAAAACTTAATTATTAAGGGATAAACACAATCCAAATTCTTCAAGAGGTGATTAATATAAATCTATCCTAAGAAATAGTATATATCGCCAATAATTTGATAATCTCTATTTATTCCAAAAAACAGTATATATCTCCATTAATTTGATAATTTCTACGTTAATGACATTTAAATATATATATATATATATATATCAAAATTCCTTATAGCTATCAACCACGTTCTCTTTCTCTCTCTTTTTAAATTTTTTTTTTAAATTTTTTAATTTTTATATGTTACGTTATGTTGAATCAATTTTTTTTTTTTTTTTTTCTATTCATATGACCTTTTTTTAATTCCAATTTTTATGGGATAAAAACAAACACATTGATTAGATATCTTTAATTTCAATTAGATTTAAATGAATTATATTTCAAATGGAACTCCACCAATATATATAACCCTATATATCCTTTTTAGAGTGAAGCTTATTTAAATATGTGAATGCATAAATCCTATGACAATGCAGGTATGCATTCTTTCTTCTTTTATTATTATTATTTTCATTTTGTTTATTTTCTTTAGTGTTATTATTGGTTTTTTTTCTTCATGTGATTTTAATTAATGAATTCAAAACATTGTCAAGTTTCTAAAGGCTCTTTCTTCATTTTTGTATTTTTTTTTATTAAATTGATTAGGTTTTGTGTATTGTTTGCCTTTTGTTTAAACTAATTTTCTTAGCTTTGAACTAATTTATATGCTTAGGGTTAGGGTCTTAGAATTAATGAATAAATATGGTTAGAATTAATAGATTAATTTTAAAAATTTTCTTATTTGATTTTAATGTTACATTAAATTATCAAGATGTTCTACACCTGTATTCTTGAATTATCAACTTTAATTTTTAATTTATAATATTATCAAGATTATATTAATTTTAGATTTATCAATTGTATAGTACTTTTTAAAAATAATTATCAATTTAAAATTCAATTTGGAATTATCAATTTAATTTAGTTTTACGAAGAAATCTTACCCTTTATTTTAGTGAGATAATTATTTACACTTGATAATTTTTTCTTTTATCTTTATTGAATTTATTAAAATATATAATTATTTATACATTTATTTTATAAGTTTTTTCATAAAACCATGCAACGTACGGGCCTATAACTAGTGATAAATAAAATTAAGACAACAATTTACTGAAGCTTCACATGCTTCAAACCTTATTCGATAAATTGTGCACGCTCAGCCCCAACCCAGTAAGTCAAAAAATGTAGTAAAAGTTGTCATTTTATGCCAAATGCAACAGCCTAATCCATCCAAAAAAAATGCGACACCTATCTATGTCAATATGTCTCAGGTTTTTTGCCAAGTCTAATATTTGTGACTGTAACGTGCCCACTTTCTCTACTATTTTCCCACCATAATCAATATGTCTCAGCTTTTTAGCCAAGTCTAATCTTAATTTGTGACTGTAATGTGCCCACTTTCTCTACTATTTTCCCACCATAATTACTGAATTCGGATTGTCATTTTACATTAGTATTATACTGGTGTGATGCACGATTTAATCAAGAATTTTATGATAAAAAATTAAATTTTTTTTAAAAATTAAATAATAGAGTGGATACAATCCTTGTTGGACCAAGTTTTTAACTAGTTCAATATACTTCTAATACATCACACGAAGCAAGGAGACTCTAAGGAAAAAGATAAAAAGAAAAATAAAAGGGTGAGGTTGTCTATTTGATGCCTCAATTTGCACATTAGTTTATATAATATTAATTTTATTATGATTGCTTTGAAAAAAAATAACTAAATATATTATTGATAATTATAGTGCACAAGAGTTCTTCTATTTTTTTTTTTTTTTTTTTGACTTATAGATTTTATTTTTTGTTTAGTTTTAGTCACAATTTGTGTGAATTTTTATTACTTTTAAGTAACAATATCTCATCTAGAGCATGAATTGAATTTATTTAAAATTTTAATGGTTTTGATTAGAAAATTTTAGACCGTAGGGTTTAATTTAAAATAATGAAACTAACCTGCGGAAACTATAATGAAATTTTGTAATTTACAAAAGAATTTTTTTTTTTTTTTTTTTTTTTTTTTTTTTTCTGAGAAACCAGTAAGAACATTTATTGATGCAAATCAAACTGAAAAATATCCTCCAAATCACATGGTAGCTCTTCTAACCACACATCAGAATCAGCAGATGCAACTGCTCTACGAGCGAGGGCATGAGCAAGTTTATTTCCCTCTCTCTTAACATGACAAAAACTACAATCAACGTTAGAAACTAAACTATGAATATCAGCGATAGCATTACCAAACATAGTCCTCGAAGGCCTATCATCAATTAAAGCTTGAATAATCCGTAAGGAATCACCCTCCACCACCATAGACTGAAGACACGGCTCCTTGGCTAAACCATGGCTTTTAGGAACAAATTTTTATTATATAGTATATAATCAATAATTTTAATTAAAAATTATAAAACTTAAGGTTTAATTTGAAACTACTGCAACCTATATAGAAATTATATAATTTAGCAAAGTCTAATAAGGGTTAGCCAATTGAAGTAGAGAGAATATAGCCACATGGCACAATCACAAGTTTTATGATTTAACTTTTATTGTATAGTATATGATAATTTTAAAATTTTATAGTTTAATTTGAAGCTAACCCAAACTATAAGAAAATTATGTAATTTATTTCTTTAATAATTTTAACTTGCTTGGCAAAGGGAGAATGTTGAAACTTGAGTCAAGAGTGGTTTTTAGAACCCAACTCTTATTATATAGTATATAATTTTAAAACTCAAACTTTAGAAATTATTACAAATTATAAGAAAATTACATAATTTATTAAAGTTTTTAATAAATATTAATAAATTGAGGCATATATAGTATGTAATACTATATAGTATATAATTGGGGCATCGACGATTGAGGCATAAATTGAGGCATCCACAATTGAGGCATAAATTGAGGCATCCACAATTTTAGGATCAATTTTTTATTTTTGTTATATAGTATGTAATACTCGTCTATGTTCTCTTACCTTCATGGTTGTCATTTTTAATTAAGGACAACGTTGCAAGTTTTGAGTTATGGTTCATCGTAATAAATAAAGGGTAAACATTAGTATTTTAATAAACTAAACACTAGTATGTGTGAACTAAACACAACCCAACTTTACATGGTTCTAGCATTTCTCATAAATAAAGCCTCACTCAAATAGTGATGGTATATGTCACATGCATCACACTCAACTGTACGTAAGGTTAGTGTGTGCCTAAATACTTGTTTAAGAACTAATAAATGTCACATTATAAAAATCCCTTTGCCACAATCAAGGGACCATAAATTGCAAACATACGCTTTTCCTTCTATTACAATATTTCATATTCCTTCACAGCTTCTATCTTCTATGAGTTCTATCGCTAGCATTTTTTCCTTTTCCCTATTTCTCTTCTTACTTTTATACTTATCGATATCAAGAAGAGTTCAACAATTTCCACAATTTTGGCCACAACTTGCCTACATGGTGAGTTGTAAGTAGTGGAAAAAAAATAATGGATCTATGTGGGTTTATAATTCCACCACTCACAAATTATTTTCTGGACAAGTTGTGATAAAGTTGTGAAAATAATTTTAGTACTAGACTTACTCAAAAAGTTTTAATATTGTGTGCCATCTGTCATAAAAAATAACTATTAAAAAAGTTTTTGTTTGTGTTATTATTATTGTTATTATTATATATAATATAATTTAGTACATCATGATTGAGCAACTACAATTATTGGGATGAAGTCTTTTGTACGCTACTAGTGAGATTTGGGCTTTTAATTATAAGCTTTAACAGATTCTATATACGGTTTGACTCATTAACAGATTTATTATAAACCTGTAACAAGTCGTAGCTAGCAAACAAATACTTTCCCAAGAAGAGGCAAGATTCGAAGACTTAGGGTTAAAGACCGGCCATGTGGTGGCATTGTGAGCAACAGATAATCACCTTTTTTTTTTTTTTTTTTTTTTTTTTTTTTTTTTTTTTTTTTTTTTAACTCTTTGTACTAATCGATTTTTACTTTCCATCCAAAATGGCCCATTTTCGCCAATATGTCGAGTACAATGTGATACAGACTGGTATTTTGATTGACCGATACGTCAAATTATTCCGATCATACTGGCTGGTATGATAGGTATTAACAACCAAAAAAAAAAAAAAAAAACCTTCAGTGGTTAAGCAGCAGTCGGAGACTAGAGCTATTGCACACAGCTAAACAAAGCCACTCTCCTAACTCTAACTCTCAAATTCCTCGTTGAAGGTTTTAACTTTTTAGTTATAGTTTGTCAAAATAAATTAAGGGTAAACATTAGTGTTTTATAAACTAAACACTAGCATGTGTAAACTAAACACAATGCATAAATTAAGCCTCACTCAAATGGTGATGGTATATGTCACATTACACTAAATTCCACTGAGGTTGGTGTGTACCTAAACAAATGTTAAAGAAATAAGAAATTCCACGTTATAAAAACCCCTCCGCTGCAGCCAAGGGACCATAAATAGCAAACATATGCTCTTCCTTCTCTTACAATATTCCTTCACAGCTTCACTCTTCTATGAGTTCTATAGCCAGCATTTTCGCCTTTTTCCTATTTCTCTTCTTTCTTTCATACTCATGGATATCAAGAAGAGTTCAAAAATCTGATAATAGAAGGAAAGTTCCACCGGAAGCTAGCAGTGCATGGCCTTTGATTGGCCACCTCCACCTACTAGGAGGGTCACAACCACCCCATATTACCTTGGGTAACATGGCTGACAAGTATGGACCAATCTTTACTATCTGGTTAGGTGTGCATCGAACTCTAGTAGTAAGCAATTGGGAGATAGTTAAAGAATGTTTTACCACTAATGACAAAGCCTTTGCCAATCGTCCAAAAGCTCTAGCTCTAGAATTATTGGGCTACAACTATGCCATGTTTGGGTTTAGCCCTTATGGTCCCTATTGGCGCCAAGTGAGAAAGATGGCCATGCTGGAAGTCCTCTCAAATCATCGCCTTGAGATGCTCAAACACATTAGAGAGGCCGAGGTAAATGATTCTATTAAACAGATATTTGAGCTATTGGGCAAGAAAAACAAGGTATTTGTGGAAATGGAAAGATGGTTTGGGTACACAACACTAAATATGGTATCTAGGATGGTTGTAGGGAAGCGGTTTGGTGGAGCTACGACCAAGTATGAGAATGAAGGGAATGATCAATGTCGAAAGGCGTTGAGGGAGTTTTTCGATTTGACTGGGACATTTGTGGTAGCCGATGCACTACCTTATCTAAGGTGGTTGGACATGGGAGGGTATGAGAAAGCTATGAAGAAGACAGCTAAAAATTGGATCAAATGGTTGGAGAATGGCTACAAGAACATAAGCAGAGGAAACTGTTTGGCGGGATGAAGGAACGCCATGATTTTATGGATGTTTTGTTATCCACGGTCATTGACGAGAATGAAATTTCTAGTTATGACGCAGATACAATCATCAAAGCTACATGCCTGGTAAGGGTTTTTTTTTTTTCTTTTTTTTTTTGTCCCTTTTTTTTTTTTTCATAACCATATTAATTCCATATATATTATACACTACTAGAAACCTTGCTAAATACTGGATAAGATACTGTTCATGACACACATTAATTTATGTATATCGTTAAAACGCATATTACATATTCATATGTTACGTGTCGATGTATATAAAAAATTGTGGATAATGGGTATATATATTAATGATTGTGTGAACAATCTCTAACATCAGATATGCATTGACAATCTCAAAAAAAAAAAAAAAAAAAAAAAAAAAAAAAAAAAAAAAAATGTAGTTCTTTTTTTTTTTTTGGGCAAAGTAGTAGCTACTTTGAATACATAACTCATATGTGATGTCCCAAGATTTGAAAGAAACAATCAAATTTTGGATTTTTCTTTCTTTTTCTTTAGCTATTTGATAAATGATCGATGAGTCCATTCAAAATCTTTGGTCCAAGATCAACATTTTAAATAAATCATTCACCAAAGCGCCCAAGAAGACAAAATTGTCGAAGGTTAGGACGACATTTTGGATCCTTAAAAAATAAAATTGAACAATTGATTCCCTCTTGTCTTTGTGGATGTGGAGTTAGGATCATGTTTTGAAACTTTTGAATTATTTTTTTAGTAATTGTTATTACTGCGAAATTCAGTTGAGTTATATTTTAACTTTACAGCATCAACGTAGAAAAATTTGGGTTCTCTCTTTACTTCTGTAGGCTATTTATTAATTCCCTACAATCCAATTATATTACTTTTGCAGGCCCTTATCTTAGCAGCCACAGACACCACAACAGTAACATTGATCTGGGCTCTCTCTTTACTTCTCAATAACCGTGAAACTCTAAAGAAAGCTCAACAAGAATTAGATATCCAAGTTGGTAGAGAAAGGCAAGTGAAGGAATCAGATGTGAAAAATTTGGAGTATCTCCAAGCTATCCTCAAAGAAACAATGCGTTTATATCCTGCTGCACCACTCTTAGTGCCACATGAGTCTTTGGAAGACTGTACTTTGGCTGGCTATAACATCCCATCAGGTACACGACTCCTTGTTAATGTTCCAAAACTCCATCAAGACCCAAGTGTGTGGGTGGATCCGACTGAATTTCGACCTGAAAGATTCCTTACAACTCACAAGGATGTTGATGTTAAGGGCCAACATTTTGAGTTGATACCATTTGGCAGCGGTAGAAGAATGTGCCCTGGGATTTCATTTGCTCTACAAGTTACACAACTCACATTAGCTACTTTGTTGCATGCTTTCGAAATTGCAACCCCATCTGATGAACCTGTGGACATGACCGAGAAAGTTGGACTTACCAACCTAAAAGCCACCTCATTAGAAGTCAATCTTACTCCTCGTCTTGCGGCTCAAGCATATGCATAATTTGAATGATGTTGTATAATAAACAGTATCAATTCATATGTAATATGAAAATAATAAGCAAAAAACTTTGATCTTATGAGTTGTACTATAAAGTTGTGTTTTCTCCATATAGATCACTATAAATATATTTGTTTTCTTTAGCTAAAGCAGTTCTGTCAAAGTTTTAAATGTTATTCTTAAGTTAAAACAAATTAGTTAGAATGTTAGTTAAATGATTAAGTTCATTATTTCGTAACAATTTAAATTTTTGAGATAATCAATAATTTATTGTGATATTAGAGTAGGTGATCTGGAGTTAGAATCTTATCTCATTTTGGGGAGCATTTGTTTGCTAGCTACAACCTGTTACAAGTTTAAATCTTATCATATATATAAAAATAATAAAAAAAATTTTCATGTCAAAATTTGTTCTCTCTAGACAATGAAGTTGCGAGACGCTATATCAACCTAGAATTGATTTATTTTCATGGGTTGACACCATTCATCCAAGTCTGCAGGTACAGGTTTGAATTTTTTTTTTCTTCTTATTTATGAGCAAGTTGGAAATTTATTTAGAAACTCACTTATAGAAGCTTGAACACTTATCTGTACACAAACTCATTTATTGTTGACAGAAAGAAAACTCAACTACATCTACAATTCAATCAGTTTTAATATACAAATAGACATTAGAATCTATATAATATCTAAAAGTTAAAAGCATATCATTTATTATTATTACAATCCTATTTTTGAGCTACATCAATATAGTACTTTGGTCAAGTTCAATCAATTTAGTTCAGTTTAGTACAATTCGGTCCACTTGGTCTACATGTGTCCAATTGGTCCACTTCACTCTATTTAGTCCATTTTAGATTAATTGTGACTTAAATTGATTCTTTTTGTAGGTTGCTTTTTTAGTTTTAGGCTCAAATTTTTATTTTATTTTCTTAATTTTTAGGTTAAAAAGTATGAAATTTTATTCTATGTGGGCTAAAATATTTAGTTTAGGGCTAAAAACTACAAACAAAATAGGCATAGGAAATAGGAGTTATAAGCCCCTTTTTTTTTTTTTTTTTTTTTTTTAAAATAAGAAGAGTTATAAGCCCTAAAAAATAATAAAAGTGATAAATATTCAAAAGATTACTTTAAAACTCAAGTTTCAATAATATGGACATTATACTTATATTTGGAAAAAAAAAATGCTACAATTCTAAGTTAATATAATAATTAAACTTAACGTAACATACGCATTAACATAGTACAATTTTTATTTATAGGATAATATTTTAACATTAATTAAAATTAGTGGATGTTGAAGTGCATGTTGCGTGAGTTCATTAATTATATGAAAAATATCTGTAAAATGTATGAAAATGCTTGTTTAAATTTATCTATTTAACAAATAAGATATAAGCTTCCCAAATTTAGGCTAAATTATTAAATTGTATTTGTTTGTTTAGACCCCAGTGTACTTAGATTGTTCAACCCAATTAATAAACCAAGTTTTTACTTAGGTTTATTATGCAGAATTAGGTTAAACACAAATAATCATATCGTTAAGTGTGGAAAAGTCAATAAGACAAGCAATATAATGACTCAAGCAAACCAATGAAACCATCCAGTTTCAAGGTAAAAAACTTGGGGATGATTTACCTAAACAATCCTCAAGACACAAATTCACTATTTAGAATGGAAGTTTTACAATAGACTTTTCCCTAAATCTAATGTTACTTCTCGTAGTACTTACTCACGTGACCACACCCAGCTCTGAATCCATGGATTCTTCTATCTGAATTTGTTGTGCACAAACATCCCTGTTTGTGATTCTGAGAGCTCCACTTAAAGATTTAGATCATCAACACAAACTCTCCAGTTTGTTACTCCAAGACAACCATTGAATGTTTAAATCTTTAACACCTTTGATGACTAATGATGGCAGCAACTTCTACAACACCGAATCTTGAATTTCTTAAAAAAATATTGTTGGTAGAAGATTTTAGAGAGTTTTGAGTATAGAAACTCTAGATCTACAATAGAAGGCACAAGAAGCACTCTTCTCTCTCTTTAAAAAACCACCTTAAAACGTGCCTTAGGGTTTTCTTTAAATACTAGGAGAATTAGATTTGAAACCCTAATCACTTAATGGGCTGATGGGCTTTAATTAAACTCTACAAAAATGCATCTCGATCGGTCAAACCACAGTCTCAATCAATTGAACATGGCATGTTTCAAATTTCTTGAACCTGCAACTTCTTTGTTCTTGTATTCTGACTTGCAGCACCTTGAGCATTGTCTAATCATACTTATAGACTTTGGAATCTATATCTAGACAAGTTTGTGTTCACAATTTGCGAATCATTCTAAACTTTTAGAATCTAACAAATTAGTCACACTTAAACATGATAACGTCGTGCTTATGGAACATACTTATACTTATAAGACCACAAACCTTGTAACTCAATGGTATTGTTTGGTTCTTTACTTACGAACTCAGCTTGAATCACCAAGAAACTTAAGAATTCAACTCAGCAACTTACTGTAACTATCTCAAAAAAGACAAAACAATCAACTTGAATCCCCTACCCCTCCCCAAATTGTTGAAAAGGCTTGTGAGTATGAAGCTCTAACTAATTGTTGATTTGTAAACACCACCCCCCCCCCCCCCAATGGGGCTTTTTAGAAAACTTCAATAGCTATTTGCCGTTGCCAATAAGGCTTTTGTGATGAACTTTTATGCTTTAGCAATAAAATATGGGCTTTGCAAAAAAAAAAAAAAAACCCACCTTGTTCCTTTTAGCAAAAAAAGTTAAAAACTAGCTGAATAGTACAATGAAACTCATGAATAGTATCAAAAAGAAGTTATAAACTCAAATAAACTGAAACTTGCATCAAATCTCAAACGGGCTCTAAGACAATAATTTGCTAAAACTAATTAATAAACTCCACATGCTACAAACTTTACTCGATAAATTGTGCACGCTCATCCATTAGTCCCCAGACCCAGTAACTCAAGAAAATCTAGCAAAAGTTGTCATTTTAAATTTTTATGCCAAATGCTATAAAATAAAAATGTTAATCTTTTACCAAGTCTAATTTACTCGTTATAAAAAAGAAAAATAAAAAAGAAAAAAAAAAAGAAAAAGAAAAAAAGTCTAATTTACATGACTAGCTATATTGCCCACTTTCTCTACTATTTTGCCACCATAATCCCTGACTAATCCAACGTAACCATCTAAGAAGCAAGCAAAATTAAAATTCAGATTGTCATATCACATTAGTATTATCTTGGTGTGAAAACTGATTTACTTAAGAATCCTATATATAGTGAAAGTTCACTTGGTGTGTAACAAACAATATATGTGCAGAATGATATATATAAGCTATACTCAAATAAACAAACTACTCAAAGCCATAATTTAATCACAACACAGCAGTAATTAAATGCAAAGAGTAAGGGATAGAGGGAAGCAAACGCAAGATAACACCGACACGTGTTATTGAAGAGAAAACCAAAGAACTCGGCGAAAAACCTCTTTGCCGCCCTCCAAGCAGTAAAATGATCCACTAAAAAATCAATTGGGACACATGAATAGCAAAAGACCCTTCAAGCCTAATCTACTTGATGCACCTAAGCCCTCCAAGCTTCTTGCTCTAACAAGGTTAAGCCTAACATTGTCTTCTCTAGTTTACCGGATCCCGCAATAAGCTCCATATTGTATCCGTCATCCTTGGCATCTTCCAATGCTTCCCAAAGCTCCAAAAACACTCTCAACACTCTAAATGGGTGTGGGTTGTGTTTGGGTACAAAACTCCTCTCAATAGGTATAACAATGGGAGATGGAAGGAGAAGAGACTACAAAGATTTCTCTTTAAAAATGAGTAGCTCTCTCTCTAATAAGGTGGGTGTGTTGTAGAAACCTCTCTTAGGGTTTTTCTCTTAATAGGCTCTTCACCATTTCTGTGGGTAATGAGGGTATTTATAGTATAAGTGATGGGCAAATAGGTCACACTCAAAAATCATCTAACCAATGAAATTCACGGGTCACCTGAGTTGCAAAAACAACTAGCACAACTTGCACATGACTCTTCAACTTCCACAGCTGGCACTTGACTCTTCAGCTTCTAGCATGTGCTCCTCATGTGACTTTTAACTGTCTTGATCAAATCTCCACCGCTTAATACTAAACTCAATAAAAATAAATCCCACAAAAATACAAGAAAATAAATTAATGAAATTACAACATCTTTTTGTCATGGAATAAGCCAATACAAATGTTATGAGAAAAATCATAACTTAACATATAGTAAATAAAGAAAATATTTATATAATATAATTTAAATTAAATAATAGATCGAACTTTTAGCTAGCTCAATATACTTCTACTATGTCACATGATGAAAGGAGAATAAACAGAAAATAAAAAAATAAAAAAAGTTACAACATATTTGACACCATTTTAGTATTTTATAAGATATGCACATTGACTTTATGTAATGTTAGGACATATGTGATTCGTGTTAGGAACATATATCAACATTTTATGTAATTGGTTAATCCTTTGACAAAACGCACTCAAGTGAAGAAGTGTTATTCATTAAATCTTGACAGCTAGTATCTATCGAGGTTTAAGAGAGCTGTTTCAGCCCAAGGCTCAATAGTTGCTCAACAGATAGTGTATCTGTCGAGATTTATGAAGTTTAAATTTTCAGAGCTGATTTTCATCAAATCCGTAAATGTATGTTTGGGCTTTTTTTTTTCCTCACAACCCTAAACATATAAAAGGATTGTTTTAAGGGTCGTAAAAAGTTATGCACAATTGCATAAGAGCATAATTCCACAAGTGTGAAGAAAAGTGTAACCGGAAACCTAGTTTGCCCTAATTCTTCTTTCTCTTGAAGAAGTTGCTGTGTTTGTACACCGTAGGGTTTTATGACCAAGCAACTTCATGATCTTCATCGTGTGATAAACTGAAGAACTTTATAGCCAACATTCTTCTCAAGTTGGTGATCAAGTCGTGTACTAAGATTCGCACAATTGGTTAGTTACATACTTCGAGCTGTGCATTGAAAATGAGAGATTGTCACTATAGAACAAGTCTAATTGGGTATTGGGGTAAGGGTTCAACTGTAGGTTAGTATAAGGTATTAGGATTTCTTTACTTGTAACCGCTTGTTTTGATAATAGTAGATTCTCGGGAGTGGTGACCTTAAAATCACTCGGTGTGGTTTTTGCCATGTAGGTTTTCCCCATTCGTAAACAAATTACCGTGTCAATTTAATTTCTCCTGCATACATAGTTTAATTGGTGATTTGTTTGTGCTACCACACATATTGTATGTTAATCTGATTAATTAATCAACTTGGCTAATTAATTGGTTTATTCATCACAAGGGGTCAATACATTCTTGGCCTATTAAGTGGTATTAGAGCAGACACACTTTGATTAGGTTTAATCTTTGCTATGTGATCCATTAACCCTTGTTTGTCATGGATAGAGGACAATCTCTTATTATACCTCATTTATTTGATAGCATTAACTATTCATACTGGAAAGTACGCATGAGAGTTTTCTTGCAGTCTTTAGATGAAAAAGTGTGGCAAGCTGTGGAAATAGGCTGGACCGCGCCTACGGAATCGTCAACTGACTGGGATGATGCTAAGATCAAGGCAGCAAACTTCAACAACAGGGCATTGAATGCTTTATTCAGTTCAGTCACAAATGAGGAATTCAAGAAAATATCTTCTACTGAAACTGCTAAAGAAGTATGGACTATTCTTCAGACAACCTATGAAGATATCAAGGCCATCAAGGATTCAAAGTTTCAGAGGCTCACTACAAGCTTTGAAGAGATAAAGATGGAGGAGGATGAGTCGTTCGATGAGTTCAATGCCAAGCTTAAAGACATAGTAAACTCAGCCTTTAATTTTGGGGAAACCATTCATGAACCTAAGATTGTGAGAAAGGTACTCAGATCTCTATCCGAGAGATTCCATGCCAAGATCACTGCCATTAAAGAATCAAAGGACATTGACAAAATTCTTTTGACTAAGCTGGTTGGAAATCTACAGACTTATGAGTTGGGTTTGACAAGGATAAGGAAATCAAGCAAAAGCAAGAGCATGGCTTTGAAAGCCAAGAGCAATGACATTGATGGGTCTTGAGACGATGAAGATTCTAAGATGAAATCCTATATCACGAGGCAATTCAAGAAGTTTATGAAGAATGCCAACGTGAAAGGATTTGACAAGGACCGAAAGCAATCCAATTCTTCGCAATTCAAAAGTCAAGACAAAGGGAAGAAGGATGCTAGGGATGGTGGTTAGTACACTGTACCCTCAGAACCAAAGTGCTTTAGGTGTCAAGGTTTCGGTCATATGAAACAAGAATGCCCTACATATCTCAAGACCATCGGGAAGAGCAAGGCACTTCCTGCTACGTTGAGTGACATTGAGCTTGAGGATGACTTCGATAATGAGGATGATGGAATCTTAAATGCCTTCACTATCACTGTAAATCCTGCTGAAGGGATTGTTGAAGATGTGAATGAAGAAGAGGAATTGTTGAAGTCTAAGTTTGTAAAGATGGATGAGCTAGATGACATCCACACAGCCTATGCAAAGTTAAACAAGGTCTCAAAAAAGCAAGAAAGTTGTATAGGTTGGCCACCAAGAAGCTCAGTGATGTGGATCTTGAGCGAGAAGAAATCTCTACAAAGTTTAATGAAACCAATCAGACTATTGGAGCACTGAGATTTAAGAATAATTTCTTGACTGAGAAGACCAAGAAACTTGAGACAGAACTGTTCCAAGTCAAAACTTAGCTGGAAAGGACTTCAAGCACTAAGCTCGATAAGATGCTCAGTTTTTAGAAATCTGCTTCTGATTAAACTGGTTTAGGGTATGATTTCTCCTCTCCTAGTATTACTTCTACTAGTACTACTGTTTTTGTTCCTTCTACTAATAATGTTGAAACTAATAACAATAATGATAAGAATAAATTAGCTAGTGAGAACGTAGACAAGGGTAAATCTATCTTAGAAGCACCCCCTAAACTTGATAAGAAAGAGATTAAGAACCCTAGGGCTAAGAAGGGAAACTCTTAAAAGCCTAAGTAGAAGGAAAAAAAAAAAAAGGTAGCATTTCTGTAATCATTGTGGCACAGCTGGACATACTAGACCTAATTGCTACAAGTAGTTAGCCACTTAAAAGAGCAACAGCATGATCGCGTCAGGAGACCAGAGTCAATTTCCATCCTCTTTTGCTCCTCTAGGAGATCTTCTCAAAACCCTCATGTTTCTTTCAAACTTGAATGGTTTTAACTCTTCCCACTTACCGCTGGATCAAGGGTTTGCTGAACGGAAAAGTTCTTCCAAGGTGTGGAAGGAAAATGGCTCTAAGTGATTCTGTCACTTATTCTCTTTCCCCTTCGTGTTTTTGTTTTGCATTACTTGTGTGTTTTGCTTTATTATTTTGAGTCAGTCTAGTTTTATGCATTGTTTTGTTTAACTTGTTTTTGTTTGTTTTCTTTTTTAGTTTTGGTTTATTTTATTTTTCATATAAAAAAAATTGAAAAATAAAAAAATATAAAAACAGTGTATATTTGTGTACATTGGTACTTGTGTATCTTGAATGGCCATTGAAACAAAGTTTTTTAAACTTTGTATCTTTTGTAACTTAGATGAGCATCTCTATACACAACTAAGTAAGTGAGCTTTGTCGCTCATGTTTGTGATGAGTAGATTAAGTAATTTCTTGCACTTAACACTCATATTATTCTTTTTGACGAGAAGGACTAGAAAATCTTAAGAGAAAGACATAAATAACCAACTCATTACTGTTACCTGCCAATCATGAAATGACATTTGTATGCTTCGGCATAGCAAAAGTGGAATGTCAAATACTTAAAATAATTGGGTATTTCTTTTCTCTCTCTTATATTGCAATGCATGGTTTGCTTAAAAAGAAAAATATGCAAAGAAAAATAAAAGCAAAAATAATGAAAATGCTTTATATATGATTTCAAGCGTGTCTTCTAGGAGATGTAGGAGTTATAGGATGTATCTCAAAGGTGATAGTCCCTATCAAACAGTTATGATTGTGTGTGAGTTAAATTGATTTTCTCATATCTCAGATTGTCATAACATGTAGACACTTATGCAATCTTGCGATATTTTTCACACACAACACGCAATATTCTTTGCTACTTTTGATACATGTGCAGGTACAATATGATTTGGCTATCACAAGGAATACATGTGTTAATGTATGCTTACTAAACTATCTTAACTTGTTTTTGAATTATAAAATTGGTTAGACTTATTTAGTGTGTGTGTGTTTCGGATCTATGCGCTTAAAATTTTTTTGTCTTTTGTTAAGAGATATTTTTGAGAGCTTAAAATGTTGTTTGGATCCTTGGTTGAGTTGTTTGTTTGATTGCATTCATGTTTGTGCTTTTCTCCTCTTGAAAAATTGTTTTTAAGCAATCTCGACAACTCCTCGACACCTCTCGACACCTAGCCTATCTATCAAGCTCTTTAGCTTCTTTTTATCGCAACCTTGGTAGCTTCTCAATAGCTCCTTGATCCATCGAGCCTGTTTTTGCTGTGAACACCTCTGGATAGTTGCTCAATAGATGTAGTTGTCGAAATTTAAACCTCTACACCTCTCGACACCTCTCGATCTGTCGATATTTAAGAGGTTCTATATATAGGATCCACGCAATTTCAAACTCACTTCTCTTGATCTCTCTCAATACTTTTGTGTCTTTTCACCTCCCAAACACATTTTTCTCGCTCAATACTTCTTTCCCAAGAGTTTTTTGGCCTCAAGATCAATTATCTTCAGCTGGTATGTTGATTTCTCCCTCTTTATCATGCATTTACATGATTTTTTTGCCTAACTTTTGGGATTTTTGATAAACTTTAGAGTTTTTCAAAATTAATGGAGTTTTTGTGAAATTTTTGGGATGGGCTTTGTAAAAATGGTTCTAAATCATCATGCATTGCATCTCATTTGCATCATAACAATGTTTCATGCATTGTAGATGTATGTTTACTCTGTTGAAATGATTGTGTGCTGGTAGGATTGGATTGAGTTGAGCCCATGATGTTTTTACTATTGCATATCACATGCTCATACATTTTCATGCATTCGTACCTTACATTCTCTATATTCTTATATATTGATTATGATTGGTGCTTTTCTACATGTCTCTTTATCTCCCTCTCTGTCTCTTGTTTACGTTAGTTGCATCATGGCACCTAAACGTAAATCTACTACGTCCCTGAACCCTCTTCGTTCTGGGGCATCCACTTCTTCTGATCCTACTCCCTCACATGTTCGGTTCCATAATGATAAAACCGGACAGGACTTTTCAGAGAACTTTTCTAGACGAGGCATTCATTTAGAACGCTAAGTCATTTTGTCGGGCTTCTCCAACACTGACCTACCCACTGTTATACACAGTAGGGGTTAGGAGTTACTGTGTGACGTTCCGGTCACTTGTCCATCCATGCTTATACAAGAGTTCTACTCCAACATGCATGGATTTGATTATTCAGTACCTCTCTTTGTTACTCACGTTCGAGGTACGCGCATCGTGGTCACTTCGGATATTGTATCCGATGTGCTCCATGTCCATAGGGTAGCGCATCCGGACTACCATAGTTGTGATCGTCTTAAGGCCGTGTTTAAAGACGAGCTTATATCTTCTTTTTGTGAGTGTCCCTCTGATTAGGGTGATCGTCAGTTCACTTCTTGTACGGCCTTTACTAAAGGTCCTAGGTTCATGAACATGGTTATGACTTTTGTTTTGCATCTTTTATCTCATTATAACTCTATTACAGAGCCCTATGCTTGATTTTTGCTTTCCCTCTTAGAGCATCTTACTATAGATTTTCCCTTTCATTTCATTCTCTCACTCATACACGTGTATAGGGATACGACAACCCGTGATAAGTTTATCTTCCCTTTGGCTATCACAAGGATTTTACGCCATTTTTCTGTTCCCTTTCCCCTTTCCGATCACTTTCATGTCATATGTGTCATAGACGTCGCTACCATTAAACGGAGCGAGGCGCAGCTACATTTGAGTCGGCCTGGGACGGCGATTCCTTTAGCTTCTACAGCTCCATACACATCTTGTGCGCATGGATACTCACCTTGATACTCTCAGTGATGAGTTGTGTCAGGTGAACACTTGTGTTGGTCGTATCACACGATGCTAGGTTGCCATAGGTGGTTACACTGCTACTTTTTTCTCCTTCTCCACTGGCATTTGAGGATGAGGACAATGATGGTGATACTGATGCTTCTGATGCTGATGAGGATGATGATACTAGCTCTTCCAGTGTTGATGAGATGTCTACTTGATATACTTATCCTTTGCCACTTGTGACAAAAAGGGGAAGTTGTTTTGGATATGAGAGTAGTCATCGTAGGGGGAGGGTTAGTATAGGAGATTTTTGTTAGGGGAGTGTTCATAGTTTAAGGGATGTAGTGAGGATTTTATGTACCTTTTTCTTTTCTCTCTATTTTAGATACATTGTTCTTGTACCTTAGATCTTGTGATCATGTTATGATAGCAAACCTTGTACTTGTTGATATATATACATTTAAGGTTGTTATTATAGTTCTTTCACCTATCTTTGCATGTGTTGTTTCTTTTATTTCTTAATACACATGTTTCTTATTTCTTGTATGGAATCTTATATTTCTGTTTCACACTAAGATGCCTTAATGAGTTTTGTTTAAAGTGTTTCAGAAATATAGGTTGTCAAAGTCTACTTGCCATAAAATCTCTTTTTGCAAATTTTTTCAAGAGTTTGTGTTAGGATAGATTTTATTGTATTCAACAAGTGAGTATGAGTTGAGTGATTTATGACTTCTCTCATATATTCATATGTTTTTTGTGGTTTTGTCACAGATTGTCAAAGGGGGAGATTGTTAGGACATATGTGATTCATGTTAGGAACATATGTCAACATTTTATATAATTGGCTAATTTTTTGACAAAACGCACTTTATTTATAATTGGGTAGATCTAGGATGTGTTTAATGCTTCAAGAAAAAGTTCATGTGTTTAAACCATGCAAGTCTGTCAAAGAATCAAGTGAAAAAGTGTTGTTCATTAAATCTCGACAGCTAACTTGACAGCTAGTATCTATCAAGATTTAAGAGCAATGTTTCAGCCCGAGGCTTGACACCTGCTCGATAGATAGGGTATCTGTCGAGATTTATGAAGTTCAGTTTTTCAGAGCTGATTTTCATCTAATCCGTGAATGTATGTTTGGGTTTTCTTTTTTGACAACCCTAAACATATATAAGGATTATTTTAAGGGCTATAAAAGGTTACACACAGTTGCACAAGAGCAAAATTTCACAAGTGTGAAGAAAAGCGTAACTGAAAACCTACTTTGTCCTAGTTCTTCTTTCTCTTGAAGAAGCTGTTGTGTTTGTACACCGTAAGGTTTTGTGACCAAGCAACTTCATGATCTTCATCATGTGATGAACTGAAAAACTTTGCAGCCAACATTCTTCTAAAGTTGGTGATCAAGTCGCGTACTGGGATCTGCACAATTGGTTAGTTACGTAATGGGAGTCGTGCATTGAAAAGGAGAACAAGTCCAATTAGGTATTGGGGTAAGGGTTCAACTATAGGTTGGTATAAGGTATTGGGATTCCTTTACTTGTAACCACTTGTTTTGATAATAGTGGATTATCGGGAGTGGTGACCTTAAAATCACCCAGTGGAGTTTTTGCTGTGTAGGTTTTTCCCATTCATAAACAAATCATCGTGTCAATTTAATTTTTGCTGCATACTTAGTTTAATTGGTGATTTGTTTATGCTACCACGCATATTGTATGTTTATCTGATTAATTAATCAACTTGGCTAATTAATTGGTTTATTCATCATAAGGAGTCAATACATTCTTGGCCTATCATATAATATGAATTTAATTATGATTGTTATGGTGACAATAACTAAATATGTTATTGTCTAAGTGATACTTTTAGTCACAATTTATGATAATTTTTACTACTTTTAAGTAATAATATCTCATCGAGAGCATGAATTGAATTTATTAGAAATTTAAATGGTTTTGATTTGAAAATTATTTAATATCTTATAATTTAATTACACAAGTATTTAATAAAGGTTTAGCTACTTGGTACAAGGGAATAAGTAGTCACTTGCCTAAACCGGGTATTTTAGGACAAAACTTTTCTTATATGGTGTATGATTAATGATTTTAATTGAAAAATATAAAATTCAAGGTTTAATTTGAAACTACTCCAAACTATAAGGAAGTTATATAATTTAGAAAAGTCTAATAAAAAGGTTAGCCAGTTGAAGTAGAGAGAATATAGCCACTTGGTACAATCACAAATTTTTATGATTCAATTTTTATTATATTGTATATAATAATTTTAAAATATTTATAGTTTAATTTGAAGCTAAACCAAACTATAAGAAAATTATATAGTTTATCAAAGTCTTTAATAAATGTTAGCTACTTGGCGTAGGGAGATTGTAGTGATCGACTTGATTCAATAGCAATTTTTAAAATACAAAGTCTAATATGAAATTCTCACAAATTAAAAGAAGACTATGTAATTCATTAAAAATTTTAATAAATATGAATCAATTGACGCTGGCATCTACAATTTTAGGATTATTTTATTATATGGTATGTTAATACCCGTCTATTTTCTCTTACCTTCAAGATTGTTCTTTTCAATAAGGGAAAATATGGTAAGTTCTGAGTTATAGTTTATCGTATAATAAATAAAGGGTAAACGTTAGTGTTTTAATAAACTAAACACTAGTGTATAAACTAAACACAACCCTTAAATAAAGCCTCACTCAAATGGAGCTGGTATATGCTACATATTACACAATTGAATGTGAGGTTGGCATAGGAAATTTATTGGGTACTCCCTGAGCAATGCTCTCTCCTCTCACATGAGAGGTGTGCCCAATCCTTATGTGGGAAGGGGGAGCATTGCTTTGGGAGTACCCGATAACTTCATGGTTGGTGTGTGCTTCAACTTATGTTAAAGAACTAAGAAATGTCACATTATGAGAACACCTTTGCCACAGTCTAGGGTCCATAAATAGCAAATATTCGCTCTTCCTTCTCTTACAATATTCCTTCACAGCTTCTATCTTCTATTAGTTCTATGGCCAGCATCTTAGCCTTTTTCCTATTTCTCTTCTTTCTTTTATACTTATGGATATCAGGAAGAGTTCAAAAATCTGATAGGAAAATGAAAGTTCCACTAGAAGTTGGCAGTGCATGGCCTTTGATAGGCCACCTCCACCTAGGGCTATAAACGAACTAAGCTTTGTTGAGTAGTGTATGTTCAAGTTTGGCTCATTAGGAAAAATCAAAAGCTTGAGCTTGTGACAAGCCTAAAAATAGTGCTTGAGTTTGAGCTCATGAGAAAGCTAAAAAGCTTGAACTTGTCTTGGCTTGGTTTGATTAATTAGTCAAGCCAAACTCAAGCTTAATATCAAGCTCAAAATCAAGCTCAGGTCAAGTTTTTGAGCTTAAGATCTAAAAAAATTACATTATTAAATACTTAAATCTCTAAAATTAAGAAAAAAGAAAAAGAAAATAGTATACTCATTTTATCATGCATCTAGTCCTACTTATGATTAGCCATTATTCAAATTAATAATTTACATAATTAAATTCATTCATTCATCATTCCTTGTCCATAGGTTCAGCAATTGTTTAAAATACAATTTTTATATTCACGTTAGATGGTGAAGGACTAGAAAAATACCTATTTGTAACTATTATGAATGAGAAAATATTAACATGTTTCATAACTTTATTTTAGATGATTGATAGGGAAGGATCATATGTGGCCTACTTAATTATTTATTTATTTTTGAATGTAACTATAGTCTAAAATGGTTCTTGATCAGTTTAAAGGAAGGAAAAATTAAGGTAATATAGGTAGTGGTCCCATTTTGGCAATATCATTATTAAGATATGTGTAATGAGTATATTTAGCTAACACATATGAATTTATAAATAAGTCTATACTTGAATTGTTGTGTATCAAGCCTAATAGCTCACGAGCTTGTTTGTGAAAATTTTTTTTTTGCTTGGGCTCGGCTTGTTTATTAAACGAGTCTAAGACTAAGGCTCAAACTTGGCTTATTTATAAACAAACAAATATAAATAAGCTTTTTATCGAGCTAAGCTTGAGTTGTTCATGATCGGCTTGATTCATTTACAGCCCTACCTCCACCTACTAGGAGGGTCACAACCACTCCATATTACCTTGGGTAACATGGCTGACAAGTATGGACCAATCTTCACTATTTGGTTGGGTGTGCATCGAACTCTAGTAGTAAGCAGTTGGGAGATAGCTAAAGAATGTTTTACCACTAATGACTAAGCCTTTGCCAACCGTCCAAAAGCTCTAGGTCTAGAACTATTGGCCTACAACTATGCCATGTTTGGGTTTAGCCCTTATGGTCCTTATTGGCGCCAAATGAGAAAAATGACCATGCTAGAAGTTCTCTCAAATCATCGCCTTGAGACGCTCAAACGCATTAGAGAGGCGGAGGTAAATGATTCTATAAAAGAGATATTTGAACAATTGGGCAAGAAAAACAAGAAGTTTGTGGATATGGAAAGATGGTTTGGGTATACAACACTAAATATGGTATATAGGATGGTTGTAGGGAAGATATTTGGTGGGGCTACGACCAAGAAGGGAATGATAATTCTCGAAAGGCATTGAGAGATTTTTTCCATTTGAGTGGGACATTTGTGGTGTCAGATGCACTACCTTATCTAAAATGGTTGGGCGTGGGAGAATATGGGAAAGCTATGAAGAAGGCAGCCAAAGAATTGGATCATATGGTTGGAGGTTGGCTAGAAGAACATAAGCAGAGGAAATTGTGTGGCGGAATGAAGGAAAACCAAGATTTTATGGATGCATTGTTATCCATTGTCACTGATGAGGATGAGATTTCTAGTTATGATGCTGATACAATCGTCAAAGCTACATGTTTGGTAAGAGCTTTTTTTTTTACCCATTTGTTTTTTTTATAACCATATTAATTCATGCATACAATAAACACTACTTGAAAAATTGCTAAATATCAAACAGGTTTTATTATACAGTCATTAGTGTACATTGTTTGTACATATTATGCATTTCATTATTAAGTGTGGACGTGTATAAAATCATGTGGACAACATGTGTGAAATTATAGGTACTATATAGTAGTATATATTAACGAGTGTATAATAATATTTTCTCATTTGAAGCTAAATCTCAAATACGCATAGGCAAACGAAGTTTTTTTTTTTTTTTCTTGGGTGGGGAGGGGGAGGTGTTGGGTAGTAGAGCTATTTTGATTTTTGAACACTCCTTTAAGAAATCCTTTGTCATATGTCATGGCCCAAAATCGGTGAGTCCATTCAAAATTGGTGATCCAATATTAGTATTTCAAATAAGTCATTCACCAAGACGAAATTGTCTACGACATGTTACTGAAAATAGCAAAATTGATTTACTCTTATCTTATTGTGGAGTTAGGATCACGTCAATTCGCCACATTCCATTTACATTACTTTTGCATTGTAGGGTCTTATCTTAGCCGCCATAGATATGACAACAATAACATTGACATGGGCTCTCTCTTTACTTCTCAATAACCGTGAAGATCTAAAGAAAGCTCAACAAGAATTAGATGTCCAAGTTGGTAGAGAAAGGCAAGTGCAGGAATCAGATGTGAAAAACCTGGAGTATCTCCAAGCTATCCTCAAAGAAACAATGCGTTTATATCCTGCTGCACCACTCTTAGTGTCGCATGAGTCCTTGGAAAACTGTACTTTGGCTGGCAATAACTTCCCAACAGGCACACGACTCCTCGTTAATGTTCCAAAACTCCATCGAGATCCAAGTGTGTGGGTGGATCCAACTGAATTTCGACCTGATACTACAACAAATCTAACTTTTTTCAAGGGTCAAAACCCTTAAAAAAAGTATTAAAAACCTTGAAAAAAAATTATTTTTTGGAACATATACCATCGAAAATGAAATTTTGAAGGCTTTCATGGCCCTCAAAACAAGTGCTCTAATCTTATTTTGAGGGTCAAGAGATCCTTAAATAACCTTTTACCAAGGTTTCAAAGATTTATATTTACAACCTTTGATAAATAAGGTTATTTAAGGGATCACTTGACCCACAAAATAAGATTTTATTTTACTTAAAAAAAAGAAAAAACCACGATTATGCACAAAATATATATATATATACACACACAAAAATTAAGATTTTTTTTTTAATTAAATTGATTCTTAATTTTTGGGTTGAAAAGTAAGATTTTTTATTTTTTATTTTTTTTCTATTTAGGCTAAATCTTTAGTTTTGGGCTAAAAAATACAAACAAAGTAGGCATTAGAAATTAGAGATATGGGCCTTAAAAAAGCAAAAAAAATTATAAATATTCTATAGATTACTTTAAAATTCAAGTTTCAATAATATAGGCATTATACTTACATTTGGAAACAAAAAACAATGTTATAATTCTAAACTTATATAATAATTTAAACTTAAAGTAACATGTAATATGTGTTCCATGGAGTTGGGGTGTGCATTTTTTAAATATTCTGGAATATGTTTAAATTAGTCAATTAATTATGATTTATTTAAAAAATAAGTCATTTTAAATTTTAATAATACATTCTCAATTTATATAAAACAATATTATAATTATGTAATTTTAACAACAAACCTAGTACCACTAGAGAAATTCTCATCTGAACGAAAAATATTTGATATGGTACAAAAATGAACCTTCCTTTGATAGCTACATGAACTTTAATCTCTCATCTGACGGACTGGACAATATTTTTTTAATACTTGATTTGTTTGCCATGGAAAATTTTGTTTCTTTAAATCCAAATATGGTAGACTATAACCCCCCCTATCACAGCTTGCTGATAACAGATTGTAGGATTCTTTCTTTCCGTTTGTTCATACCCCCCAACCCATTACCTTTTCCCATTGAGTTGGTGGGTTACAGAGAAAATATAGATTCATGGTCTTCTTCCAAAATTATAGTTTAATGTGAAGCTAACCCAAACTATAAGAAAGGGGCTTCATAGCTACTTTCATTCTAAAGGAAATCTAAGAACCAACTTGCGTCGAAATTATATAATTTATCAAAGTCATTAATAAATGTTGGCTACTTGGCATAGAGGGAATGTAGCAACTTGATTCAATGGTGGTTTTTAAAACCCAAGGCGTGTTATATAATATATAATTTTAAAGATTTAAAGTTTATGTAATTTATCAAAGTCATTAATAAGTGTTGGCTACTTGGCGTAGAGAGAACGTAGCAACTTGATTCAATAGTGGTTTTCAAAACCCAACGCTTGTTATAGAATATATAATTTTAAAATCAAAGTTATGTAATTTATCAAAGTCATTAATAAATGTTGACTACTTGACGTAGAGAGAACGTAGCAACTTGATTCAATAGTAGTTTTCGAAACCCAACACTTGTTATATAATATATAATTTTAAAAATTCAAAGTTTATGTAATTTATCAAAAGTCATTAATAAATGTTGGCTACTTGGCGTAGAGAGAACATAGCAACTTGATTCAATAGTAGTTTTCAAAACCCAATGCTTGTATAATATATAATTTAAAAAAGTCACAGTTTATGTAATTTATCAAAAGTCATTAACAAATGTTGGCTACTTTGCATAGAGAGAACATAGCAACTTGATTCAATAGTGGTTTTCAAAACCCAACGCTTGTTATATAATATATAATTTAAAAAAGTCAAAGTTTATATAATTTATCAGTCATTAATAAATGTTGGCTACTTGACGTAGAGAGAACGTAGCCACTTGATTCAATAGTAGTTTTCAAAACCCAACACTTGTTATATAATATATAATTTTAAAAATTCAAAGTTTATGTAATTTATCAAAAGTCATTAATAAATGTTGGCTACTTGGCGTAAAGAGAACGTAGCAACTTGATTCAATAGTGGTTTTCAAAACCCAATCGCTTGTTATATAATATATAATTTTAAAAATTCAAAGTTTAATTTGAAATTATCATAAATTATCTGGGCCAGAATAACCAAAAAACTCAACCCCCCCCCCCCCCAAAACAAAAAAATGCTGAGGCTGAGGCTCTGCCTTGGGCTATGGAGATTGCAAAAAGAGAGTGTTGGAGCCATGTTATCTTCGAGGGTGATGCGGAGTGCTGTTTTGACCCCCTAATGGACAAAAGTATTGCCCCTAACTGGTCCATTAGTGCTGCTATCTCCAATATTCTTTCTTATTCCAAGTTTTTCATGCTGTTTCTTTTGTATGGATTAGGAGAGCTTGCAACTCTACACCACATGTTGCCAGATTCACTACAACAAAGCTGACTTTTTTCAAGGGTCAAAATCCTTGAAAGAGGTATTAAAAAACATCGAGAAAAATTATTTTAAGAGTCAAATCGACCCTTAATAACCTTTGAAACTTATACCATCAAAAAAGAAATTTTGAAGGCCTTCATGGCCCTCAAACAAGTACTCCAATCTTATTTTAAGGGTCAAGAGACCCTTAAATAACCTTATTTACCAAGGGTTAAAAGATCTACATATACAACCCTTGATAAATAAGGTTATTTAAGGGTCTTTTGACCCTCAAAATAAGATTTCTTTAAAAAAAAAAAAAAAAAAAAAAACCACAATCATGCACAAAAGCCACATACTACAACCAAATACATCAAGTCCAATGTACTAATTGTCAAACCAATATATTTCCTGTACACTTGGGTGGCTTATTTTTTCGGATTTATATAATCTTATTACTTATCAAAAAAAAAAATTCTCCTTTGCACATACATAGATCTTATTCCTAGGGCATCGCAAAAACCGCTAGTTCATATAGAGCCATCAAATTGGCCGAACTAGCAATTAGAGCTCTATGCATTATATGGATAGATATCAATCAACCCAGATGCAGCCAAAGCAAGGGCAGCAGCTGAACCAAATTCAAGTGTAGAAGCTAATAATGGAACTAACTGCAGAAACAAGAAAACAAAAACATAAGCTGGCATTCAAAGACATTTCAAGTAGATATATAACATTAGAATTTCCATGTCACACCTTTTTCAGGACAATTGGATGAGGAAGCTGCTTTGCTAAATTTGGAAGCTTGCGGAAGAAGGTATCCTTTTCAACAGTGTCTTTTAAATTTAGAATCTGCATAAAATGTATTGTGTCCACCAGTTTATTTTGGAAATATTCTGCCAATCCATTGGTTGAAAAACTTTATAATAAGAGGAAAAAGAATGGCAGAGAAAAGAAAATCCAAGAAGCAACATTATGCCAAAAACAGAAAAGCAGAGCCGAGTATAAGAATTCATAGTGAATTTCATCAAAATAGGTACACAACTTGACATAGCCACCACTCACAAGGCACATCATGTAGCAGGTTACCAAGACTAGAGTTTCTCCAAAATTATTAAATACAATCAAGTTTAGGAACTAACCACTATTTTCAATAAGCTTTGATGTATTCAACCTATGAGAAAGCCGCTGATAATCTGGAAGCAAAGAATGTGAGGCAAGAAAACAGATGCAAATGAAAATTGAATTAAAGCAACCAACACATGCATAAACAAAATAACACAACAATTAATATATTACTACAAAATAGAGGTAATGAAGGCAAAGGTTGGGTGGAGATAGTGTAGCGAAGAGGCAGGGAAATAACTCATTGTAAGAACTCACAAAGCCCTACACAAAACCAATCCAAAAGGCCAAAAAAAAAAAAAAAAAATTACCCAATTCCTGAGCTTTACCCAATTCTGTTTAATCTAAAGTTGGATTAAAATTTTTAAAAAATCTTCAATGAGGGACACACCTTAAGTTGTCCTCAACCGGAAAAGAGTACTAAATTCAACAAAAAAGCCTGCATAAAAAAATATTTCAACGTTAGAGTTTCAGTCTTGTTGAGGATCTATAGACTACTCCAATGTCTTGGGACTAAGGCTTTATATCAACAGTCAAAATCTGTTTTACTATTGCTATCTCATATGACCTTACAACTTTTGCTCAAGATGTACCAACAAATTGAAATTGGTCCATCTTATCATTCACAGTGTGTTCAAGGTGACATTATGTTATCAAAAAAAATGATGTTATCAATCAATAGCAAATCATATGCCTTCACTTGTCTCTATTGCGATCTCAATCTCCATCTTGCTTGTGAGTTGTGAGGAAGAAAGATACTCACTGTTTTACCCATTTATCACTGTACAGACTGTCATTTTGTTGCTGAACTTAAATGCATCATCTTTCAGGCAACATGATATATATAGAATCTTATTTTTATTTTTGAAGACCCAAAATTTAAAACCATAACCTACTAGCTACTAGCGAAGATCTTTTTATTTCAGAATTGAAATCACCCAGAGACTTGAGTTGCATTGGATAAAAACAGCTTGTTAATGCCATATGTTTGTAAAATATGGCTAAAACAAGATTTTCATAGAAATCCCATGATAAAAGCATGAGTGTGTTAACTAAATGCCTAATAAACTGTTAACAGGTGACAGAAAATTCATTGACATATAAATTCGTGTGCAAGGAAGAATGATCACCTATATCCTCTTTAGTAAAAAGCTTCCGAAGAGCAGCAATGTGACCATCAGCTAAGTCCATGACATGGATGTAGTCTCGGACCTGTTTAACACAAAAACATTTGATATTTTGTAAGCGCAAAAAAAACTGTCAATTTAATTGAATTTTATGTAATGACAGAAAGTCAAATACTACTGCCATGGTTATAAAGGATTATAAGTGGAATACAAAACTAGACATAGTCTGTGTCAAAAAGGTCCATGAGATGGGACTAATGGATATTACTGAAACTAGGGAAATTCCTATCAACTACTACTCAAAAATAGTTACACAAAAAAGAACATACAGCACTACCATCCTTCGTGGGATAATCATGACCATTCACATTAAGCTCAAGCAATCTGCCGAAAGCTACTTGCTGTATTTATGGCATGAGATTGCTTGGGATGTCCTTTGGATCTTCACCAATTCTACCACTCTCATGAACCCCAACAGGATTGAAGTAACTGAGTCATATAATTTTCCAATCTGGCTTCGCCTTCTGAATATCTCGAGCAATTTCTTCAAGGAAAAGCTATAAATATAGAATATATTAAAAGTCAGGAAAGAAAAGAAACTGCACTCCTATGAACACAAGAAACAGCAAGTGGGATTAGCCAACTTCAAAGACGGATCCTATGTGTGGTATGCCCAAAATAAACATTATTAAGCACCCAGTGATACATACCTTGGTCCTTCCATAAGGATTCATAGCTTTCAATTCGAAATCCTCAACACACGGCATTTTTTCAGGTTGACCATAAACTGTTGCAGAAGATGAGAAAACCATCTATTTGGCCACAGGATAACATTACTTGTGTCAATAGTGGGCAGAGCATGCCAACATGTGATGTAATCAATAAAAAAAATGGTTCACATTCTAAGACTAAACAATTCTCTGTTGAAGATTCAACTGGAACTTGAATGCTATAACTACTTTCAACAAACAAATAATTAGACATTTTTAATGATTCAATAGTTACAAAGGTGGGTGATTTACAAGGCCTGTGGCGACAAAAGAATTAGACATCGAACATAAAAACTTCAATTTAGCAGTAAGACACCAAAAACAACAATATTGCTTCCGCAAATATACAGCTACATATACAAATCATAGTTTATGCAATTATGATTTGAAAAGAAATATACTGGAATCAAAGATTTTGCAAAATCAAATATGACTAAAATGAACGTTTAATGCATAACTCAACAGCCAAAAATTCTTTAAGACACAGATTATTGTTGATTCACTTCCAAACCATTTGTTACAAGCGCAAGATTCAAAAACAAAGTCAAATGAGTTCAAGAAATTAAATTGCGGACACACCTTTTTGCAATCATATTTTGCCATAACCTCATAAAGATTAATAGTGCCAATCAAAATAATGGCGAGGGTTTGCAACACTCTCACCAACAGCTTTTAGGCCAGCAAAATGGTTCAAAGCATCAAATCTGTCTCAAACAAAGCCAATGGCACAAAATTAAGCCAATTCTGAAAAAGTCTATAATTCTGTTTGTTTCCGCAAAAAATAGTTAACAGTAAAATTGAATGAAAACAGTGGAAAATCATAGCACTGCTAATGTAATTGAAATTAAACATACTGTGTTTGAGAAAAGAGCTTCTCCAAGTCCTTATTCCTAAGGTCACCCTGCAATCAAACCAACACGTAATGTAACCAAAAGCCACAAAACCTCAAAACGCCACCATATGGTTGCCAAGAAACTGTTAAAAAAAAATTAAAAAAAAAAATACAAATCTCCCGAAAATTAAAACCAGCATTGCTCAAGATATTCAAGAATCTCTAATTTCTAACCTTCTTTTCCCTCATTTTCTCGGTAACAAAACAAAACAGAAATTTACACACACACACACACACACACACACACAAAATGAATACCAGGTGGAATTTAAGATTCTGAGAACGCTTAGGGCCGAACAAATCACGAACCCTATCAACAGCTTCGGTGACGAAATTATCAAGATTGTCGATGATCGAAACCCTAAAGCCTTCATTGAGAAGCTGAACCACAGTGTGAGAGCCAATGAAACCGGCTCCTTCGGTAACCAGAATCGTCTTTTCCGAGAAAGTCATTTTCAACTCGAACTATAAAGAACAGGTAGTTCAGATAATATGTTCAAACCTCATACATCCAACCCATACTTCAGATTCCAAAGGACAGGTATGTAATTCCATTTCCAAAGTACCCAAGCCCTAGCCCCAAATTACATTATTGGCAAGGAAGAGAAATATTAATGGAGAGAATGAGAGAGAGAAAACAAGAGAGAATACCAAAAATTCTTTGCAAAGTTCTACTAGGTAATTTCCAAATTCATTTTTTTTTTCTCGGGAAACAAACAGAGAGAGAGAGACCTGTAATCGGACAAAGGGGCGGAGGAGAGGGCTCTGACTATCAACGGCTAGTCGTCGTCGGGGATAGGATCGCCGACCACCGCGCCTCAACCTATCGTCGGAGATGAGATGAGCTCCGAGAGAGAGAATATTCTAAGAGTTCTCATTTTGTTTGGAGGATGGTTGAACAAAATGAAAATGGGTTTTCTAAGAGAGTGAGCAAAGACTTTATTCGAAAATTGGCTTTTTGAATCCTGAGTTCGTGAGAGGGAGAGACTTTGAATTTTTTTTTAAAATAACAATAAATATTAAAAAATTTAGTTAATTGTCATATTTCAAAACAATTTTGAAAAATAACATCTCGAGTATCTAAAACTCGAGTTCCATCTTGGAACTCGAGTTTTTAAGTCTCGATTTAGAGAAAAAAAATTGCGCTGAAAATCGAATTTTAAAGACTCGATTTCCATAAATTGCAAAAAACGCCGCTATATGGATTTAAAACGTCACTATAGGGATTAAAAACGCCACTATAGGGCACCCTAAACCTGATACTTAAAAAAAAATTTTGCAGGAAAACGCCGCTATAGGGCTTTAAAACGTCACTGTAAGGCTTAAAAACGCCACTATAGGTGAAATTTTTTGCATAAAACTCGAGTCTTGAAGACTCGAGATCTATGTGGCATTTTCCCACTCAGAACGCGAGTCTTTAGCACTCGAGTTCTAATATGGATCTCGAGTTTTAAAAACTCGAGATGCTACTTTTCTAAATTCTTTCAAACCGTTCCTAACTTACTATTTTGAATCACCATGTGAATCTGTTCTGCACAAAACCTCGAGAGACTTTATTCCTGTTAGAGATACAGTAGACATATTAGCATATTGTAATAGGCCCTAGCCCAGTTCTGTTTGGTACTGATAGTTTAGGTTTTAATCACCTATATATACTCATGTTAAGATTTATTATAACACATATTATTATACAACACTCTTCTACAAAAAAGATGTAACCCTTAAGGGATTTATTTGTGGATGTAGGCTGTCAAGGCTGAACCACGTAACCCTCGTGTTTTCGGTGTTCCTATTCTATGCTTCTCCTTTCGCATCCACTTTAACATACACAACATAGTATAACACATCGCATTACTAATAATACATTTAACATGGTATCAGAGCCAAACTTCGTTCTTGGTATCAAACAAACATTTCTAGCAAGTAAAGAAGATTCTCACGTGCACATCACTATCAAAAGTCACACATGCTTGTCTATTGGATTTAGACTCCATGGCATCTCGCAACCAATATGGCTCTGTGCTGTGTCAAAATCCAACTACCAAGCAAGCCATGACTTAACTTATCAGATTTGCGCAAATCCAAGCCTCACTTGATAAAACCAACACCACAAACGTGCTCCATGACCTCCCGCGACCAAACCCCAAAAATCCGGTCACTCAAAGAGCTTCCACGCGCCTCAGTTGTCTTCGGAAAATCTCCGACGCGCCGCCTCAGATTCCTGACTTCCAAATCGTCTTATTAGCACACGCGTCGCCTTGATGGCCTCCTCGTTCGCCGATCTACAAAACTTGAGATTACAGCCCTCATCTGACCTCTCACGCGCCTCTAGGATTTCTGGTATTCACTTCACGCGTCAATTGACTTTGCACACGCCAGTCACACGTCAAACCATGTGATGATGTCATCTAATGACGTTAGCAAATGCCACATCAACTTGATCCACGTCAGCCCTGGCTATGTCATCAACCACGCAGCTCGCCACGTCAGCAGTGTTGCCTCATCGGCACACGTCACCTTGCTGAATGTTTACCAAGACCGACCTGACTCGGATCTGACCTATGAGCTTTGACCGTTGACTTTGATAGGAACAGTTGACTTGACTTTTGTTGACTTTGACTTTTTGCGTTGACCTTTGACCAAAAGTCAAAATTCCCGACATAGCCTATCTTGCTCAGTTTTTCGTATAGATTCCAATTTTGGGCTCCGTTTCTTCATTTGAAGCTCCGAAATTGGTCAATTGGCATATTCTTCATTGTGATTTCTTCAAAGGCATTCTTCAAGGCATCTCCAAGTGATCTTCTCATGTTTATCCAATATCAAGCCTTCATCGAGCTTCCACCTTGAGTTTGAGGGAGGGTGTTAGAGATATATAGTAGACATATTAGCCCAATGTAATAGGCCCTAGCCCAATTCTGCTTGTACTAGTAGTTTAGGGTTTAATCGCCTATATATACTCATGTTAGGGTTCATTGTAACATAGGTTATTGTACTACACTCTTCTACAATAAAGATATAACCCTTAAAGGATTCCTCCGTGGATGTAGGCCGTCAAGGCTGAACCACGTAACCCTTGTGTTCTTGGTGCTCCTATTCTATGCTTCTCCTTCCGCATCCACTCTAGCATACACAACATGGTATAACACATCGCATTGCTAATAATACATTTAACAATTTCGAGAGTTATGTTAGAATTCCGTTGAAGAATTTAAAATTTTGGAGGAAACAATTATGTGGGATTTTAGTGGGGGATATTTGTAGAGTAGCTGTGTAAGGAGATTGTATATAGTAAGTTAACTAAAGTTTGAAAGGTTTAAGGAACTCGCTTTACAATTGCTGTGCAACTGCTTACTAAGATTAAATTCCACATAGATCTCTGTTAGGTTCCAAAGACTTAGGTGTTTATGTATTTACAACTCTAATTTGTATTGTTGGCAAACCATGATCAAAATAATGTGTTTAGAAGTGTTTCAGTCTTGCTCAAAGTTGTGTATTTAATGTAAAGTTGGAATCGAGCTAATGCAGAAAAAATTAATGCATTTCGGCCTGGCTCGATCAATTGAAGCTTAGGCTCGATCGATCGAAACTCGGGCAGAATGTTTTTCCTGCAGATTTTCCAACTCAACCTTAGTTGTTTTAAAACGTTTTAGGGTTTTCTAATTTGTCCTAAGTATAAAAGGCAAACCCTAGCCACGTTTTAGTGTTGCTCATATTGCGGTTTGTGTAAATCTCTTGTGAGATCTAGAGGAGCTTTCCTTTACACAAACTTAGGGTTTTCAAGGAGAAGATTTATCTACATCTTGATGATCAACTCGATTGCTGCCATTGAAACTTAAAGAAAACACAAGCGGGTGTGCTTGTATCTGGTGGTGAATCCAAGAAAGAAGGAGTCCGTGGATTCGGAGCTTGCACATGGTCGTGTTAGTAAGTTCTACTGGTTGGTAGCAATAAGAAGTCGAGTGTGGGGGCTTGTAAGTCTTATTGTATGAACTTCGATTCTTTTAAGATAGTGGATTCAAGTTTACCTTGAGGATAGCTAAGTCAAATTCTCCCCAGGTTTTTACCAGTTTGGTTTCCTGGGTGATCATATCTTGTGTTTTTTATCTATCCGCTGTTTTGCATGATATGATCTTTGTTATTGTGATAACCTAGATTTGTTAAATTGGACTAAGTAACAACTTGGCTAATTATCTAGGTTAAATCAATTGTTTTAAGGGGTCTAAAAACTATCAATCTCGAGTTTTAAAGACTCAATTTCTACAAAATAAAAATCAAGTCTTAAAGACTCGATTTTCTACTTGATATTTAAATAAAGTTTACATAGAACTCGAGTCTTAAAGACTCGAGTTTCTCTGGGAAAAATTTTATAAACTTACACGCAATCTACAAAATTCCCAGACAAAATTATTAGCCCTCACACTCGAGTTCTTCTTTGAGGATCTCAAGTTTTAAACACTCGAGTTCTTCTCATATATTTATTTTTAAAATTTCACTCTCTTTTTTTTTTTTTTTTTTGTTTGGAGATATCAGCTTTTTTCCTTAGGATCTCGAGTTCTTCTCATATATATATTTTTTTAAATCTCACTTTTTTTTAGATATGAGCTTTTTTTCCGGAGGATCTCAAGTTTGAAAGACTCGAGTTCTTCTCATATATATTTTTTAAATCTCGCTCTTTTATTTTTCATATCAGCTTTTTTACTGACTATCTCGAGTTTGAAACACTCAAGTTCTTCTCATATATATATATATATATATATATATATATATATATATTAAATCTTGATTTTTGTGATTTTTTATTTTTAAAAATCTCACATTTTTTTTTCTTTTGTACAAATTAGCTTTTTTTCTTAGCTATTGCTTTTTTTTTTTTTTTTTTTTTTTGTTGCTTATTGCCATTTACGGTGGGTATAATTTTTCGCAGTGGTAGAGTCAGAAATTTTGAGTTAGGGGGCCGAACTATTGTGTCAAGATAAACTCAAATCACAAATAGACACTACCCTAAAAATGAGAGGAATATGTGTGTGTGTATGAAAACATAAATTTTAATTTGCTTATTCTAAAGTAAGTTAAATACGTATGAGATACTTATGAACAACCGCAATGTTAGTCTAATAAATTTAGTGGAGATATATATACATATAGGTTGTCAAGATTCTTCTCTTGCCAAAAACACTAAGAAAGCAAGGGAAAGTAGGATGCTTTAGGTTAGCATTAGAAATTCTAAAACACTCAATTTTTATTTGCTTCATACTTTCCATTAACAAAATGGACAGAAAAGAGAACTGAATTTTCAGGTTTACATATTACAAACGGGGAAGCAATTAGCAATGAAATTACAATATTTTTTCTAGAAACAAAATTTAAGTACATCTTTTAAGTTGAGATCCTCTAATTGTGCTGATGTAAGTACATCTTGTACCATAGTAAACAATGAGAATACCATTATTTAACTTACAAAAAAGGTGTTCCCCTTGCTCTTCCCTGACTAGCAGAGTCAGTTTATTTCATTTTATTTTGTAACCACCATGTTAAAGACAAGTAAACTGTACAAAGTGAGAACTGAGAGATATGCTAAATTGAAATAAGGCTATTGCATCAAACATTGAGCTTAGGGCGGAAACAATAGACATATAAATGGTGCAGTCAACTCATCCAAACAAGCCATCCGGATGCATTTGGGTGTTGCGGGATTATCCAGAGCAAACTAGTCATTACAACCCACTTCTGCTCTTGCAGCTGTAATGGCATCTTTGATGACAAAAAAGATAGCTGAGGCCATAAAAAAATGGAGGCTCACCAACACCTTTAGATGAATGCATGGCCTTCACATTTGGATGACCCTGTCAATTGACACAGAAACACATGAGCCAGGGAACCTTATCAGTAAGCTGGTACAGATTTACACCAGAAATCCAATAGCAAACTCAGAAAAGCAAGGGAAGACAATAATTTACTTTTGACATAAAAATAGCAATACAAACAGTTAAATCCCTAATAAGTTACAGCCAAAGTTAATAGCCTAATATTATATACTTAATTTACCAAATGGGAGTCATCCATGGAGGCAATGCAAACATGGTTTGAAGGCTAGGTAACAAGCAGTGTAGCATTCACTTGGATTATGGTCTTTGGTTTAAGAATATAGTCTTCTATAGTCTATATAGGGTACCCATAAAACACAACTTATAGAGAGGAAACTCTAGACAAATCCATAATCCTGTATTAAGGCGTAGATGGCAGTACCAAAAAAAAAGGAAAAAAATAAACTCTTCTTTGTTGCAGCATAGAAAAAAGAATTTACAACACAACTAACTGATCATAAACTAATCCACATGCATTGCTATATATTATGTAAAACTTTTTCAGAAATTTAGTTGAAAGGGGGAGGGGGTGGGGGAGAGGAAAAAAACTTACTTTTCTCAGATGTAGAACCCATCTTGCAGTAATGTCTAGTCCCATGAAAAAAATGACAGCATTAGGAAATAATGACAGAGGCAAGAAAGACAATTATAAAAAAAAGTTCTTTTTACTTCAAACTCATATTCCCCCAAAAGTAGATCATGCTCTAATAGCTCCAAATAAATTAAATACATGCATTAATGATACGAAGGCTTCTAAGTCCACAATAATGAAAGCACTCTTTCACTCTTTCATATCAAGTTAAAACATTATTCAAAAACAAAGTACAAGGTTGCAACGAGCAAAACATTAGAGAAGGTTGCTAAGTGATCGATAATGAGAAAATTTTTTATACCCACTAGTGCAAGTCTGTCTGCTGGTGGTACTTGGACAATATGATCCAGCTGAATAGAATAACTCACTGCTACTTCCAACATCAGCCCAAATATTTGCTCCTCCACAAGTATGGTTTGGATTCCCTGGAGGTAGTTGGTACAGATATCTGCAGAAACATATATCATCTTCATATATTCTGTAAGAACATAAGCCATACCATAAATGAAGTGATATTTACGATTGGAAGCAGAACTTACGGTACACATACACCAGTAGTTTTATTAAGAGTTGCAAGGGGACAATAGGAACCTAATGGGCATGCTTCAAGACCATCATATCAAATGCCAACAACCAGAAGAAACATCAGAGACAGCTTTTAACCAAGGAAAAAGAAAAAGTACATATGTATAAGTACTACTTGATTCCTAGGAGATATGGAAGGAAATGGTTGACCTTTCATAAAATTTTATCCCAATAGTAACATTCATATGCGGCCTCCTATTTTAATAACTTGGTATCACAAATTTATTATGGCAATTGATGTCTACAAGACAATTGACATTTGAAGTTTTATCAATTAGAAGTAGGGGCATAGCTAGGATTTTTTACATGGGGGGGGGGGCCGATTTTCGACGTCGATGATTATCATCGTTGTATGAACAATCTATATTTTTAGGTTGATATGGAGCTTCTTTGAGATAAGCTTGTTGGATTTCATCTTGTTTGTTGATAGGAAATTCACATATTTGTTTACGTGATTCTTGATCATGATTTATTTCTTCAGATTGAATTCTTAAACATTTAGAGGGGTGTTCATCATGCATTGAAGTATCAACATTTAAATCTACAGCCACATTTGTTTCTATAGCCACAGGTGTCCTAAATTCTAAATTGCTAACATCTTTTTTCTTAAAGAATGCATCAATTGTTTTTTGTTTGCTAATAAATCTTTTAGCTTTAAGAATACGATTCAAAAATTAAGCTGAAAAGAACTTAAAAAACCTGAAGAAACAAATCAATCAAAAGTATAAACAAACAACATAAACCAAATACCTAGACTCACGGCCCACTACTCCAATTTCCTTCCATAGATTAATTTTTTTTTTTTTTTTTTTTAATAATTTACTAACACAATGCAAGCTGGCAAGCCCCACCTGGCCCCCACTTAAGGGACAAGACAAACAACACAAAAGCCAAAAGGGAAAAGGTTGGTCTAAGTCTCAGAGTTAATTAATCAAATAATAAAGAATACAATAACAACAAACACAAAAAGACAAAAGACAAAGTAATAAGTATAAATTGCTTTGCTGGCAAAGGGAAATCACATACTGACTTACACATATTTGATATTTGATATTTCTATTCAAGTATTAGTATTTAGTTCAGTACTTCAGTTGTAGAGAAAAAGAGAGAGAAGTCAAGTAAAGAATGAATGAGATACCTTGAGGAGGCAGCGGCGTCACGGAGAGTTGGCGAGGTTTCCGAGGCAGTCATGCCCCCCCAAGGAGCTAAGTGGCTCCGCCCCTGATTAGAAGCTCCTCCAGGTTTTTATAGAAAGAACTGCTATTCAGGACTCTCAAATACTTACGAATCATGCAGGTAAGACCATGAGGGAAGAAGAAACCCTCACAACAAGCCTGACAGTTGAGTGTTCTTGCGGGGATGACCTTTGAATCATTTAGGTTAACCTTTTGATATAAGCCAACACTACAAGCCCATCCCAGCTCACAGCCTTCTACCCATGAGGTTAAATTACAGTTCTTATTAGGTTTCAAGTAATTGGTACTCCCAGATCTTTCAAAGAAACTATTGAAGTAAAACTTCAATTCTGCTGCTGAACACAAGTGATGTGTAATGTCTCCTGTAGGAGAGTGAAAACCACCATGAATAGATGAGGATATAGAGATGTTAACCTAAAAAGATTTTCAAGTAGATTGAGAAAAGTCAGCAAGGACAAAAAATTGATGGTTTGTAAATTGACTCTCATTCTTAACATATTGGAAATGAATTAATGTGAACCATGGCATTCTTTTCCTGAAAAGTAAATATTCGTTGAAGAGAGAGTGAACCTTATCAGTAACAAAATGATAATTATGTTGAACTCAATGTGCCATACAATTACTGAATGTTCACAAGAAAAGAAAAGAAAATAATAGATCTAGCAAATTCTACAGTATCCCAAACATTCTAAGAACATATAATCTAATATACATCTATCTAGCAACCCAATAATCAGGCATGAATGACCACTAAATCATTACTCTTTCACAGTTTTTACATTGGTTCACTAACAACATGCAGCTTCTCGCTGATTGTTGAACATCTCAATTGGTTGCCCAAAATACTGAAGTAAAAAAAAAGGATGCAAACATCAAGAGCGTATGATTAATGTTGTAAAGATTTCCCCATTAAATGAGAAGGTCATTTGAACTGAGTCATATGGTTATATGTTATTCAACAAAATAGAGATTAAAATATCAAAAATTCTAAGCTACAGTTTTTTCCAGGATTTTCTCATCTTTCAAAGAGTAGCATTATCATTTTCTTTCTAATCAAAAGAACTTATACCATTAGTCTTCTGGATGCAAGAAGCTAAGAAATCCAAGTTGGTTGAAAAATTAAAGGCTCAATCCCAGTCAGTATTCCTAAAACAATAAACTAAGCTTCAAGATAAAATCAAATAAATTCAACCCTTTTATACTGGTAAACAAATAAAAAGATTAATGGGATTCAAAAATACACATATGGCAAAAAATTTGTAACGAAAGAAAGGAAATTAAAATGTTGATCTTAAACGCATAAAGAGACAAAATTACAATATTCTCAAGCAGCTAAAGCTTCAATAAGCAACCACTAATCTAGCAATTGAATCCAAAGTACCATTAATAGCAAGAACTTCATTTAGCTTACCAAATTCACCCATTTACTTAAATTGTGCTGACTTTTCATAACCAAACGAAATCAATATAATAAGATTCAAAATCCAATTTTCTATTCTTCCATGCATTTTATTTTATTTTATTTATTTTTTATTTTTTATTTTTTTGAGCAAACAAAGTGGGATCACTCACCAATCCCTAATGCAGAAGCTGGACTGGTTGCCAATATCCTGACCAATAACAGCAGTCAGATTGGAAATCTGACTGTAAACGACCTGTGTGATAAGAGGAAGAGCTGCAGGGTTATCAAATTGGTTATTGTTGTAGTCATTCACATCTTGGCATTGGACCAAGTGTACCAAACTTGAGTTCAAATGTTCTTTTCACTCATTTTACCAGCCACCATTATTTAGCTTTTGGTGGAATTGTTTTAACTGGAAGGTCTGCAAACACTACAAGTGATCACTTGATACACAAAGATTACGGATCTATTTGGATAGAACTTATTTTGCTGAAATTGAAAACTGAAAACATTGTAACAAAATAATTTTTAAATGTGTGAATAGTATCGTGAGACCCATTTTTAATGAAAAAGTTGCTGAAAAGTGTTATTTGTGGGACCCATGAACAATGCACAGGTGCACTGTTCACTGCTGACTTAGTCAAAAGGTATGGCTGAAGCAAAAAAAAAAAAAAAAAAGAAAAAAAGAAAAAGAAAAGAAAACGCGTGAAAACATAAAACGCAGCCGTGGACGCAGATCCAAACTGCACCTACATCCAATTGTGGGGGTCAATATCAGGTGCAAAGTGATGGAGGCTTCCTTAAGAAACTCAGTGGAACTGAACTTCAATGAAGCAGAGAAAAACCATGTGTAGCAGCAATTTCATGGAATAAAATAAACTAATTGTGCTGATGTATCTTCATAGACCAAGAACTACAATACTTTCAAATCAAGCAAATCCCAAAGGGTTAAACAGAATCTTCCATGTGAGATAGTAAGAACAAATCTATATGCTAAAGCTGAGTACAGAACAAGGAAAACCCGTGAAAGTAATGTCACTTTGAACCCAAGAAATTGTTGCAAACAACTTCAACGGTAAAAAAATCACAACAAAATAAGGTATCAAAATTCAAAAGCCTCAATTTTTTTTTTAAAAAATTTGTAATTATAACCCAAGGAAAAAGAACAAAAATAAGAGCACAAACAATTTCTCTAATTTTGAGCCCAATGAAGAAATTTGCATAATTTCTACACAAACTATAAGTAAAGACATATTACACAGATCCAAAGAGTTCTGCAACATTTGCAACTACCTCATAACAAAGATTTTACTAACATAAATCCCAGCAAGTAAACACATATCAAGCATTATTACCCAGAAACCAACAAAAAAGAGAGACAAAAACAGAACATGCCAGCAACCCAAATCATACAACAAGTAACAAAACAAATCTGTCTAACTTAAATCTTACACCAAACACTTGGGCTAAACCCAGATGGAATAATTATTTAAAAAGCTCAAATTTTTATAAGAAAAACATACCTTCAAACTTGAAAAATCTAAACTTCCGTTGGTAGGGACAAAAGGGATTTTCAAGGTATGGGTGAGGGTGAAGCCGATTGTGAGGAAAAGGGATTTTCAAGGTATGGGATTTTCAAGTCTAAAGCCGATTGTGAGGAAAAAGAGAGCGTTTGAGGGTGAGGGTGATTTTTGTTGCACGTCGAGGGGTTGAGGATGACTGATTTGGGTGTTTGAGTGAGAGTGTTTGAGAGACTAAGAGAAAGTGTTTGAACTGAGAGATTGAGTGAGAGGGTGTTTGAACTGAGAGAGTGTTTAAAAGCGTCAGATTGATATATCGTGCAGATTTCGAGTCTTATAAACTCGATTTCTACGTGGCTGAATTGTATTGACAAACTGGGCAAAACGAGTTTTAAAAGCTCGAGTTCTAATTGATCTCAAGTTTTAGAAACTCGAGATGCTAGTTTCACATTTTCTTTCAAAACCGGGCAACTAACGAAATTATTACCATAGCACCGTCATTTGGAAAGGGTGTTCGATTTTAGTATTTAGTTTATTTCAAGGGTTTTAATGACCATTGTAAGAAGATTAATTAGATTTTAATTAGCGAGCCAGTTTTTAGCATTTGTTTCAACCATTTTCAGTGAAACCTTGGAAAAAATGAGTTGAAACAAGTCATGTTTTTTGTAGTGATTTGCTTTAGTTTTAGATTTGTCTTGTTTTTTTTTTTTTTAATAAGGATAATCTTCTCCCAGAGTCCCAGTCCTTTCAACCATCTGTAAGGTTGATTATCCTCGTCCCTTTTCTTAGCTTTCAATGAACTGCTACACCGGATTTCACAAAATTGAAAAAAGCAGCTCCACATAAACATGGATACAAAGCCATAACAAGTTTAGACCAAACCAAAACTCTACGAAGCATTTCAACAAACACTTTTTATGCCACCAAAAAAAAATTGTGGGAGATTGATGTTTTGCCTAAATACTTTTGATTCAATCACTTCCAAAAACTATCGAATCAAATCAAATCCAAAAAAACAAAAACAAAAACTTCTTTTTTTATAAGGAAAAAAAAACTATTACTTATATTTAACAACCAATAAAGTTTTCAACTATAAATCAAATTTGAAATCCATGTTCATGTTTTACAGAACCTAAAGATTCCAACAAAGTGCTACTAAAGAAATACAATTAAAACTTGACCCATTTAATATAAAACAAAAGTAAGGCAACAAGAACTTAACCTAGTTAATATTGAGCTAAGAACGAAAAATAAAAACTAAAAGCAGTGAGATAGCCGTAGTGGCTGGGACAGATGAAATAGAAACAGAGCTGAAGTGTTACCAACATTGCAATGGAAAGAAACGGCAGCAAATAGTGGCAAGTAAACTGATGTAATACCATTTTTAGTGATGTGTCTTCTCTCTATTGGCTGGGACTACAAGCTGACCTTGTAGTCCAGGACTAGCTAAGTTCCCAAAATTCATTATCTCTAGACAATTAAAGTTGTCAAACGTGATATCAACCTAGAATTGATTTATTTTCACGTGTTGACACTATTCATCCAAGTCTCGTACAAGTTTGAATTTTTTTTCTTCTTATTTATAAGCAAGCTGGAAATTTATTAGAACACACTAACAAACTCACTTAAAGAAGCTCGGAACAATTGCCTGCAAACAAACTCATTTACTGTGGAAAACTCAACTACAAATACAATTCAATTAGTTCTAATATACAAAATGGACAATGGAATCTATATAATATCTAAAATTGAAGCATAATATTTATTGTTGTTACGCTCTTATTGAGCCACATCAACGTAGCATTTCAGAATGTTCGGTCCAGTTCGGTCTAATTCGGTCCACTTTCATCCAATTCGGTCCACTTGCATCTATTCAATCCATTTTGCTAAGTATACTTTTATCATGTTTAAAATTTTCCTCCATCCCTAAGTGTGTGTTTGGGTGGAAAGGAAAAAAGAAAATTATTTCACTATTCATCTTATTTTTGCTACTATTCATAGGTCTCACTGTACTATTTCAACTAATTTTTACCTTTATCTACAGTACTTTCAGTAATAATTTTTTAATTTCAGCAAAATAAACAGTATCCAAATACACCTAAATATATTTTGGAGGAACTTTTGCTATCCATAGACACTCACCTATCCCATCAGTACACGTTTGAAAGTTTGGATTACTAAGTAGTAGGTGAAATATTTCGATCATAATCTAAGTGATAGTAACGGCAACATTTGTAAAAGAGAAATTTTATACCTACAAAATGATATTTTATCAATTTCATTTTACTGGTGAGGTAAGATGGATCTTGACCCAATAATATGATAATAACAATTATTGAGATTTATGATATAGTAAAGAAAATTGAGAGAGAAGTCAAGTTAATTGAAAAACTCGACAGGTTTCTAACTTACTTTCTTGGATCCATCGCACAAACTCATCCATTCTATAGAACCATCAGCTTTAAAAAAATAATAAAGGTAGATTTGATTGCTTTATACGTTCTAATATTCGTGGTATAGTTTCTAGCCCAACGTTTGATCCTTCTATTTCCTTCTCTAATCTTGCAGGGGCATGTGCAGAATCGTTCCCTGTTCTGCGTGTAACGGAAAAGCAAGAAATGACCTTCTCTTCTATTTTTCTGTCAAAATCCTAGACTTCACGCTCAAACAAACAAGCAAGCTGAAACAAAATTTGGGTTGTCATTTTACATTCGAAATACCCAAAGATCTTCTGCTGACTTTTTTTTTTTTTTGAGAAGATCTTCAACTGACTTAATCGTACTTGTATGTATATGGACCCAAAAGTATAATAATACTTAATCAACAATTATTGTGATTGACGATATAATAAACAAAATTGATGCGTTAATTTCCACGTGTCTTAACTTAATTTCTTGGACTTATCGTTTAAATCATTCAAGTTTCTGACTTAATTTCTTGGCCCCATCACAAAAGTTCGTTCATTCTGTACAACCAACAGCTTTGAAGAAGAAGCAAAACTCGCCAGCACCACCCCTTGCAAAGCCTGCTCTACTTAAGTAACGGTGGTTCTAGGAATTTTTTTATTTTTTTATTTTTTTTATATTTGTCACTATAAAATTTAAATTATATGAAATCTAATAAAGTAATAACTTAAATATTTACTGAAACTGCAAGTCAAGTCAAAAAAGGAAAGCAAAATTGTTACGACTGTAAAGCCAAAAAGAATATAACTATCATCACCATCAAGGAAAACTCACAACTACAATATTTTTCTTGGTATCATTTTTAAAGGAAAATTGAAATTAGATATTATTTTTATTGAATAGGTTGAATGAGTTACAAATTTGAATAATTAGCAATTTTTATCTTTTTGTTTCATAATAGGCTTTTTGTTGAATAATTTGTTCATTTGTTGTTGTTTGGTCTTGTCTTATTTTTGTTTGATTTATATTTGTTGTTATTTGAGCTAATATTTATTGTTGTTATTTAAGTTTTTTTTTTTTAAAAAGGATTAAGGATCATGTTTGGGGGGGTAGAATTGGTTTTGGAGTAATGATACTTCCACAACATTTTTACAATAAATCTTATGCAAAAAGTTGTTTATTGGTGGGTAAAAAAATAATATTAGTATTAGGCCCAAATTATAATCATAACAACTTATTACATTGAATTTGTTGTGAAATTATAGTGAATGTAGTAATACTCTTATTTTTGTTAAACCTAAATTTTTGTAATTCCCAAGTCAAGGTGTTCAACATTTTTATTAGAGTGATCACAATAAATTAGTTTAGTATATATATATATATATATATATTTAGCAAGTGTATATATACATTTTTTTTACAAGTTAGGGTGACTTGGTGACCATCCTAGCTTGCATGTGGAGCCACCATTGACTATAAGCTATATAAGCTATAATAGAGTCAAACAAACAATAACTTGATAGAATAAGATAACTCCAGCTTAAATCTTCTAAATCTCTTTAATTTTTAGATAGATGTAAGACATATAACATTTATTTGATTTTTTGTGATTTATATGAATCTTTTAACGCCATTGATTTTTTAAATATCACGTATCTTATTTGTGTTGGAATTAAAATTAGAGAAAAATGAAGGATTTTAATGCAAAGATCCTTTCCCATCAATGTTTCTGTTTTTGGATTTGAGGTAAAATACTAAAATTAGGCCAGATTTGCAAAGTAAAATGACATCGAGATAAGACAAGAGAAAATCTTAGGGTACGTAAGATGTAAAATGACCATCCAAATTTATTTTTCAGCTTGCTTGCCACGTATCTTGTAAGAACCACCTCCTTACTAAGTTCGGGCTATATATATTTTCTCACATTAATTGTCACTCACCAGAAACATCAACCATGCTCTTCTCCTGCCCATTCTTCACAAATTCTATGGCTAGCATATTCACCATTTTCATGTTCATATTCTTTCTAATATGGATATCAAGAAGAGTTCAAAGAACTGCCACTAAACAAAGATCAGTTCTACCTGAAGCTGGTGGGGCTTGGCCTTTGATTGGCCACCTCCACCAGTTAGGAAGGTCACAACCGGCTCATATAGCCTTGGGTAACATGGCTGAAAAGTATGGACCAATCTTCACAATTTGGTTGGGTGTGCATCGAACAATAATAGTAAGCAGTTGGGAGATAGCCAAAGAGTGTTTTACTACCAATGACAAAGCCTTTGCCAACCGTCCTAAAGGTTTAGCTCTAGAAATCTTGGGCTACAACTATGCTATGATTGGGTTCAGCCCTTATGGTCCCTTCTGGCGCCAAGTGAGAAAAATGGTCACGCTAGAGGTCCTCTCAAACCACCGCCTGGAAACACTCAAACACATTCGAGAGGCTGAGGTAAATGATTCTATAAAAGAGATACATAAGCTATTGGTCAAGAACAACAAGGTGTTATTGGAGATGGAGAGATGGCTAGGGTGCACAGCCCTAAACATAATATGTAGGATGGTTGTAGGACAACGATTTGGTAAGGTTACAACCAAGGTTGAGAATGATAAAAATGATCAGTGTCGAAAGGCATTGAGAAAGTTTATGGATTTGAGTGGAGAGTTTGTGGTCTCAGATGCACTTCCATATCTAAGGTGGTTGGACGTGGGGGGAAGCGAGAAAGCCATGAAGAAAACTGCAAAAGAATTGGATGATGTGACTAAAGAATGGCTAGAGGAGCATAAGCAGAGGAAAATTTCTGTTGGGGTGAAGGAACACCAAGATTTTATGGATGTAATGCTATCCATTGTCACTGATGATGATGAGACTTCCAGTTATGATGTTGATACAGTCGTCAAAGCTACATGCCTGGTAAGCTTTTGATAACCCTATTAATTCACACATAGTATAATATATTTCCAAAATCTCATTTGCTACATATATTCAATTAGGTTAACTTGTTAAACACACGTTATTTTACACAATTTTTAATACGTGAAAAAAAAAAAACTGAAATTATAACCTTTTTTTTTTTGTGTGTTTGTAAAATTGTATAAAATAATTTGTGTAATAAACACTGCTCTATTGAATTTGTAGAGTTGATCCATTGACTTTGTAGACTAATAATTAAATTTCTTAGATAGATGAACACATGCATGGTCCATGTAAGAAATACAAATTCTTTGTATTACTTTTTGTATTCTATTTTATATTCTACGAATTACAACTTATCATGTATTGTTTTTACTTTTTTAATTTTATAAAATAATTGAAGTTTTAAATGAAATAAAATCAAATCAAACACATGGCATACCACAATTAATGGAGTATAAAGTACAACACAAAAAGTGGTACAGAATATTTGTATTCCCCGTGTCTCACATAAAATTCAACGTGGATCTGGAACTTCATTTTACAGAATTAAAATGTTCAAAAAATTTCATGATAATTATCTTGTGCATAATGGTTTATTTAAATCCTGAACTTGAAGGCATGTCATTTTCTTGTCGAATATTAAGCCATATATAATCAAATAGCACAAGTTTTGAATTCTTAATGCAATCTGAATTCTTGCTGCTACCAAAGATTCTTGGACCATGGCTAGAAATCTTAAAGCTTTAGCCGACCATCTAACATTCTAACCAATTCATATTATGTTACTTTTGTAGGCCCTTATCTTAGCGGCTTCAGACACATCAACAATAACATTGACATGGGCTCTCTCTTTACTTCTCAACAACCCTGAGACCTTAACAAAAGCTCAAGAAGAATTAGACATCCATATCGGTAGAGAAAGGCGAGTGAAAGAATCAGATATGAAAAATTTGGTATATCTCCAAGCTATCCTCAAAGAAACAATGCGTTTATACCCTGCTGCACCACTCCTAGTGCCACACGAGTCAATGGAAGACTGTACTTTGGTTGGTTACCACGTCCCCGCAGGCACACGACTTATTGTTAATCTTCCAAAACTCCATCGAGACCCAAATGTGTGGGTGGATCCTAGTGAATTTCGACCTGAAAGATTTCTTACAACTCACAAGGATGTTGATGTTAGAGGCCAAAATTTTGAATTGATACCATTTGGTAGTGGTAGAAGAATGTGCCCTGGGATTTCATTTGCCTTGCAAGTTACGCAACTCACACTTGCTACTTTGTTGCATGCTTTTGAAATTTCAAGCCCATCAAATGAACCTGTGGACTTGACAGAGAAAGGTGGACTTACAAACCCGAAAGCTACCCCACTTGAAGTTTATCTCACTCCTCGCCTTCATGCTCAAGTTTATGCATAATTTGACTAGGTATAATAAAATATGGTGTGGTGCGATATGCATAATTTGACTAGGTATCATTTGATAAATTAAAATACGCATGGTGTGGTGCAATGAATTGGTGTATGCCATTTCCATGTAACCATTCCAGAGGCAAACATTAGAAAAGTAAAAGTCATTTGAAAAAGTTATCATCTTAGTTAATTTAGCTTTGTTTGAAATAAGTTCTGTATTTGTCAAGTCATATTACGTGTGACTTGTAATTTGCATTTGTCTTGTGAGTTCTATTTTTGAAGGTTGGATCTTTTTCTAAAAATAAGTTATTTTATTTTATTTATTTATTGTCATTTTATGTGTGTCTTGTAATTCAGCATTTGACTTATATATGAGTAATTAACCGTTAGGAATTGTATTCACTATATATATGGGGGGAGGTTATGTTTTTAAGATTATATGTGTGTATATATATATATATATATTATTTTTTGAGAAAGACTTAGACTAACACACACAGGGGAGTGGGGACTAAGGTTTAATATCACACAACTCACAACATACAAAAACTGGTAAGATTATATGTATATAGATGGAGGAGATGTGGAACTTCAAATCCAGCCAAAAATCTCAACTATGCCCTCCAATACTGCCACCATGGTTGTCAAAATTCCGATTTGGATCCTACGATCCTACGATTTTATAATCCCACCTATCCAAAATTATCCAAATCTTTCAAAGATCTTTGCGATCATTCAGGATCAGTAGGATCAGATGATTCTGACGATCCCAAACAACCTTGGTTTCTTGTAATCTTCTTTAACTTGATAGAAGGTTCAGTTGAACCCAAATGAAAAATAAAATCCCATAAGACCAAGTTTTTCTACTCTAATGTAAAGAGAGTGTTAGTTGGACTTAAATAAAAAAAGATTCCAATAGAGTGTCACATTTTGAGGTTTTTGGCCTCTTTAAATAATGCTTACAAATGAATGTAGTGATATATGACAATTATATCAATGAATGTATAATTTATGTAATTATTTAAAATACTAATGCGTATTTTTTGTTTTTTTCTCAAATAATGTAGGATCTTACGATCCACGATCTAATCCTACGTCACATAACCTTCATCATCATTTCTGTTTATGGTCAATGGCGGTGATTTTTTGGTAAAAAATAAAATGTAGCCCAAACTTCTAAATTTAAAATGACAACGATGTAAGGCAAGATAAAATATTTGGGTACCAGGCTGGTTCAACAATTTTGGGGGGCAAATATTTTAAGTGGTGTCATTTTTTTTTTATTTAAAATTTATTTTTATTTTATTTTTTGAGATGCAAAAATAATAATTAAGTTTTTGGATTTAAAGTCTAAACTTGCACAAATAAAAATTAATTTATCACCTAGTTATATAAATTAGTATCATTATAATTTGTAAAATTCAATGATACTAATTAATATCATTATAATTTGTAAAATTCAATCATTCCCAATCTTTAAGGGTGTAATTTGTAATTTACCCTAAAATAAAAGATTATTCAAATGCCGCACGCGTGTACAATGGTGGCTTACTGTGTGGGGCCATGGGCCATGTGTCTGTGGTGTGCCAAGATGCTATATGCCTATGTGCATACAATAGGTGGGTTTAGTTAGTGATAGTGTGTGAGGCTGTGAGCCATGTGATTGTGGTATGCTAATATACTATGTGCAGTGTGCTATGCATGTAGTGTTTAGTGTAGTGTGCAGATTAAAAAATAATAATTGAAATAATGTATAAAAAAAACCCACAGTTAGAGTGTTCACACCAGTTCTTCTAAAATACATAAAGTGACAAAATTAACACAATTTTTCTCTAAAATTACCCACATAAATGGGTGTTAAAATGCAAATATAACGATGCTTCTAAAATACAAAAAGTGACAAAATTTATACAATTTACCTCTAAAACTATCCACATTGGTGGGTGTTAAAATGTGTATATTTGCACATTTGCTACAGTAACCGTGCAAAAACCCCTACAACCTACATTTAAATAGGGGCAAATCTTGGTAAAAATGTTTCTTTTAACTCCCATGTAAAACACTATCTACAAAATAGGATCACACTCTCATTACACTCATAGTGGTTTTCAAACTCAAATTGATTCTTATTTAGTTCTCCAATTTTGGTTTAATCTTCTTTTCACCATTATTATCATTTTTTCTATTTGCCCTACTCAAATTTGCTCTTGCTTAATGTTATGTGTATGTTAATGTACATTGGTCTTTTCTATTTTGGTTTTCTAATTCATGAACAACTTCTTATATTCTAGAAACAATTCGAATATTTGTGTAAAATAACTCTTATATTTCAACCTCACCTTTGATTTCTTTCACATATTTCTTAAGGAACGTACACTAGGGTGCTATCTTCAAGATTTTCTTGTCTAAACTTCAAGGAACGTGCAATGGGTGTTGATCTTTAATATTTTCGTGTTCTCTGTCCTCTAACTCTAACAAACTGTTTGGACTTTGGACCTAAAGTGTAGTCAACAACAAAAATGTAAGTATCTTTGATCACCTCTATTTAGATGCCTCATGCCTATTGGGTTCTCTATATTACGTTTGCTTTTATGAGTTGTCGTTCAATATTTACTTTCTTGTATTTGGTTTCTTTATTTTGTTATCATTATCCTTTTTCATATTATTATCTTCTCTTTAAAAAAAAAAAAAAACACTCACGTTTTCTTATATTTTTGTTACACCGTCATGTTTTCTTATATTCCTATTGTTTTGTTCAAATATGATCTTCGTGAAAGCAAGATCAATTGTTGTTTAGCTTCTCTTGGAGATGATGGTAAAAGCAGTCGAATTTGTCGAGTGAGATCTAGCCAGAAAGGATATCAACGTGATGGTTATATTTTGAATGAGGTATTTGCCTTTGAAAATGGGTACATAAATAAGAAGAAGGATAATTATCATCAAGTACAAGATGTTTTACAACTAACCAACGTCCATTCCTCCATGCTTGAGGTGCCAGACAATGAATATAAGAAAAATTGAGTTCAAATAGAACTCATATTTGAAAACTTGAATATAAGAAAAAAAAAAAAATTAGTTGAACACTGACTTAGAGTTTAGGGGGGGAAAAAACTTTATTCTTTTATAATGATTTAGAATCTGAAAGGAAAAAAAAAATAATAATAAAATAAAATCTTTTAACTCCCACGTAAAATACTGTCTACAAAATAGGACCACACTCTTCTTTTTTAATCTTCTCCATTATTTGGTCAATTTGGTGAATGTTTATATTTTCTCTAATTAATGACTCTTTTTTAAAGAGTGAAAATGATATATATTTTTGTCTCTTTTTTTTTTAGTTTTCAGGTTTGACTAATTATTTTAGTGTATGTGTTCTAAGTGATGCTCTCTCTTCCTCCTATTATTTTTTTCATTATATTTAAGTCTTACTCTCTATTTTTTTATATTTTTTTTAGGGTGACATATCAACAATTTTGTTAGAATGCATAGCAGTTACATTGGATGAATTCAGGTGAGTGAAGTGGTAGCCAATCTATCAAGTAGTTGTTAAAGACCATTTTTTGTGAATATCCTACCATAAGAAATTTAATATTGTCCTTTGTTGTGCCTTTCATTGCACATTTGATGATTCTGTAAGAAATTACTTTATACGTAAATCTTTTTTTTTTTTTTTCGAGAAACCTATATACATAAATCTTGAAAAAGAAAAATGATTTTGGGGAAGTTATCTTTAAAGAATCGTGGAGAAACCTAAAACGTGGGTTTTTTTTTTTTTTTTTTTTTTTTTCTCTCTTTTTTCTTTAAAGATAAAATTATAAAATCATGGAGAAAATTGCTTCTGAATAATAGGCAAACTTTTAGGAATAAAAACACTTGGGTTTAATTAAACACATTAAAACGTGGGATTTTTTTTCTCTATTTTCTTTAAAGATAAAATTATACTAGTCACTAACCCGTGCACGGGAACTTACCTATTTGTGAGGTAGACTAAAATAATTATATAAAATATTTAAGAAACTATACCATTGCATGATTTGCTCTTTTATGACTTCAATTTGTGTTACAATTTGATGAAGAAGTTATTGCTTGAAAACTTATGCAAAAAAATTCAACATTGAATATTAAAACTTCAATATTGAATATTGATATTGTAAAAAAATAACTCAAAAATTCAGATATTCAAACTTCTGAAAGGCCAAAAAATATTAAAGGATCAGATGATTTACTGCTTAGAAATTATTGAAACAAAACAAAATATATATGACTAAACAATAGAGAAATATAAGAGAAAGATGGGTTACATTCAAAAGAATAATTTCAATTATTGCAATCTTTTTTATCTTGTAAAAAATGGCTAAATAGAGTTTGGTGGTTCATGTACAAAAATTACTTTTTAAAAAATACCATGAAAAACCATAAAAAATATATTTTTTTTTAAAACAAAGTAGACGAGAAGAAAATAACATAAAAAGAGCTCATACCTTTGCTTGGCTTTAAAAAGAAAAATATTGGTGCTTTGCTTTTATAGTGTTCATAATTAACCTAGCAAATTTGGAGATAAATTATCAACGTTTGAGTTTGAGTTGAAGTTGGACTTGTTAAAGAAATATAGTTTCACTCCTTGTTAAGTTTGGATTAAACAAAAATAATTTTGTTTTTAAAAAAAAGGTAATGATGAGTTTGAGTTTAAGTTGGACTTGTTAGAGAGATAGAGTTTCACTCCTTGATAAGTTTGGATTAAACAAAAATATTTTTATTTAAATAAAATGATAATTGTGGAAAATAGTTGCTTTTAAAAAAAATATATATAAAGCAATAAGTTTTACTGGTGTAAACTCTAAACAACAAAAACAATCATATGCACAAAATCAAATACCAAAAAGTGATTTCATATAAACTCATTAAAAGAGTAATGAGAATAATTAAAAAAATGATAATGGAGTAATAGAAGAATTAAAAGAACGTAGATTAAAAAAATAATAATAATGTAGATGACAAAAAAAAAAAAAAAGTACCAAGCTTAAGATGCGAGACTTGAGGCAAAGAGTAACTCAATACGATAGCGTCTAAAACAACTAAATTAAACCATGAAAAAAGAATACCATAGGTACTGTATGGTTGCATGGAGCCATGCTTGAGCTTTGAGCATGTTAGCAATAGCCAACCACACCAACTTCATTGTATGTCTAATTCTATTAGTAGTGGCAAAAGCAAAAGCCAGAAATAAAAATCCTAAATATAGCTCTTTCAATTATCATGGCTCTTCATTCTTTTTCAGCTTGTACATTGTTTTATATATATATATATATATATATATATAGTTGTAAGACGGTGGATAATTTGTTGAGTTGTAATCAGTATTCAACTCTACTTTGGTTAACCTATTGGCTTCCAACTATTTTTATGCAACCTATGGGAGTAATTTTTGGTTTCCAACTCTCTTTAAGCAACGTATGGGGTAAATAAAAGTTAAATAATTTGGTTTTAAAAAAAATAATAATGATGTGGCAAGCTCTGAAGTGGTTTCAAAAATAATTTTTTTTAAATAAAATGATAATTTAATTTAAATACATTTTATTTAAATATTGTGCTAACATGGAAAATTGTGAAAGTTTCAAATATATATATATATATATATATATAGATTATATAATCATGGAGAAAATTGCTCCTAAATAATAGGCAAACTTTTAGGAATAAAATACCTAAAACATGGATAGTCAAGACATTTAAATGGATAGTCAAGACATGTGGCATTTTAAAATATGTATGGTGCCCAGACCAATTCACTCTCACACTAGAAGCAAACCAAACTTTGTGGAAAAAAAAAAAAAAATGAAGAAGAAGATCAAATTCGTGACATCTAGCCAAAAATGGAATTCAACAAAGGCAACGCATGTTTGAGGACATTCACGGACAAGGAATTTTGTTGACTTATTTGGGGAAGGTACAAGTCCGTTCTCAAATTCTAGGTTTTAAATTTCATCTTTAATCTAACGTGGACCTAATGTTTAATTTTAATTCTGTTTTTTATTTAGTTAAAATTGATAATTTTAAATTTTAAATTTAAGAAACTAACGTGGCATTTTTTAAATGCCAAATAATTTTTTTTTTTTTTTAATTTTAATAGCCACATCAATATTTAGTATGTTAATAGTGCATTCCGTCTGTCACGTTGACAATTTCCGCTAGTGAGATTATGATAGGGACCAAAATAAAATACATTTTTTATTTTGGAAACTAAAAAAGGTCAAACTATAGGGACGAAATATATATTTCCGCCTATTTTTAAGAAGCCAATGAGAATGATCTAAGGTAAAATATTATAGATGTGCAATCCTTGTCACATATCTAAGTATGTAACTCATGATATCATTATAGATGTGCAATCCTTGTCACATACCTAAGTATGTAACTCATGATATCATTAGTAGGTTTAGAGCATCGCAAGATGATTGACAGTCTTGATGGCTAGGGGTATTTTCAAGAAATTTCAACCCTTGCCAAGAGATTTCTTAAGTACCATCATGGAGAGCAGGAGAGGGACATCCGAGGGGGAAAAAGAGAGAAGACTTTTGTTCAGTATTTTAAAACACTGGATGGATAGTCAAGACATGTGCCCATTTTTTAATATGTATGGTGTCCATGACTCTAAAATGATGTTTAAAATATAATTTAAAAAAAAAAAATTAATTTTTTTTTATTTTTTATTTTTTATAAATCTAATCTATCAAATTTTAACTGGACCATCGTTTATTAATAACCAAATCTTAATAATTTTTTACAATTAAAATCAGTGGTGACTCCAGGAAATTTTTTCAGGGTGTTCCTCAACAAACATAAATTACACAATCTAATAAAAAGAAAATTTTATATATTGACAACAACAACAATCAAAAAATACGCAAATACATAGAATTTACAATTGTTTTCTACGAGTTTTCATATTTTGAAATCGTTGCATAATAGTCTCATTATCAATGCTACAAGCTACATCTTTTTCAATATACACAACCAAGTAATCATTCATTCATTGATCTCCCATTCGATTGCGCAGTTCATTCTTTACATATTTCATTGCTAAAAAACTTTTTTCTACTGTTGTAGTAGCAATTGGAAGGGTCAAAGCTAGCTTCACTAGCAAATAGACTAATGGATAAGTCTCGTGTTTCCTTGTGCTCACTAACTTTTCAGCAAGTTCACTAACTCCTTGAAACTCTAAAAAGAAGTCATTGCTGCGCATATCAAAAATGTAATTCTGTAATTGAAAGTCAAGTGCCAAAATATCTGTCCCAAGAAAATCAGAGGGATAGAACTTAGCTAGACGTATCAATTTTTCCTTATTGAAAGCCACAAATGAATTACTTGGATTCAAGCAAGCCATACAAAGTAGCAAATCGGTATTTGCCTCAGAAAAGCGGTTGTTAAGCTCTTGAAGTTGCATATCTATGACTGTGTAGAATAGCTCAACATGATAATGATGTAAATTTGTATTTTGTTGGGTGTTGCGTCGCGGCCTCCCATTAACTACAAATATCGCTTCCATGTCCAAGATAGGAATATCATGTGAGCTACAAAATAAAGATACTTTAGCCAATAAAGATGCCCATCCATCATCTCTCATCACTTGCAACCGTTGCTTAGACACTTTAACAAGATCCATAGCATTTACTATATCTTGATTTTTTTTTTTTTTTGTAATACTATTGACAACTCATTTGTGATCCCTAAAATATTTTTCATCAAGTGTAGAGTAAAGACAAATTCAAAAGAGAGAATTGACCTCATAATAGATCGAGCTTCAACTTTTTGGTTGGAGAGGCCATCTTCTTCAATAATCTCTAGTACATCAACAACAGCAGAGAACATCAAAATCAAGTTGAGAATAGTCCCATAATATGATCCCCAACGTGTATCACCAGGACATTTAAGATTTGTCTCTTGATTCAAACCTTGCTCACTTCTACATACACCATTCTCTAAATCTTCTTTAATTTTGGCAAATTGTGTATCTCAAAGAGCATCTCGTCTCTTACAAGAGCCTCCAACAACAATTACTAAATTACTAACCACATAAAAAAATTTAGCAATGTTAATGTGATTTTTAGCAACAGCAACAAGTGTCAATTGAAGTTGATGAGCAAAACAATGGACATAAAATGCTGACTTGTTCTCTTTCAAAATTAAAGTTTTGAGACCATTGATATCACCTTGCATATTACTAGCCCCGTCATAACCTTGCCCACGTAGGTTCGATAAACTCAAATTATGTTCACAAAGTAAACATTCAATAGCATGTTTGAGTGACAAAGCGGTAGTATTTGCTACATGTACAATACCAAGGAATCGCTCTATAATAATTCCTTCTTTGTTCACATAACGAAGAACGAGGGCCATTTGTTCTTTCACTGAGATATCACGTGACTCATCAACTAATATTGAAAAGAACCCATTGTCAAGATCCTTGATGATGGCTTTGGATGTTTCACGTGCAATTGCATTCACAATGTCTTTTTGAATATCAGGGTGGGTAAGCTTGCAATTTGTCGGAACTTTTTGCAACACTTCATTGATAGATTCATTGTGATCCCCCAAAAATTGTACAAGCTCAAGGAAATTTCCTTTATCACTTGAACCTTGAGATTCATCGTGACCACGAAAAGCTAATCCTCGGCATAAAAGGAATCTTATCCAATCAACTATTGCATTTAATTGAATACGATATTCAATTTTATCTTGATTTGATTGCTTAACAAAAACACTTTGAATGTGTTGCTTTTCCTTCAATAGATCTTCACTCTTCTGGACAGCTTGGTTATGAGCACTATTAACTCCTCCAACATGGGAATTTAACTTATCTCTGATTCCAAAGTTTGAATCCCTTCGTTACAAAAGTGTCACCTCCTCCTTGCTTACCAACATCTTGCCCAAATAGATAGCAATAAAAACAAAATACTGCATCCTTATCTATACTATATTCCAACCAGTATCTATTTTTATACCATTTGGATATAAATCGACGGAGCTTTCCAGCATCACTGTGTAAAACAGGTTGACAAGGGCCTTTTGTTAAATAATATCTTCTTATTTCATCATGATGATTAGGATGATAAGATGATATTTTTTCTCGTAGCCCAGGATCTAAAGGAAGATTCTCTAAGTTAAAATCAACATGAATTCGCTTAGAAGATGAAGATGAATCTTGCACAGGAGCTGAATCTTGGGTACGTGGTTTTCTTATCAAATATTTGTCCATAATTCTAGCAAAAGAATAAACTATAAGTTTATTTGAAATATTAATAAAATTATTAATTATTTTTGTTTAGTTGTTTCATTAATTTGTTTGTCTTTTATAAACTATAATTTGTTATATTATTGTTTCATTAATTATAAAATTATTAATTATTATTTAGCCTAACATAATTTAATTTATTTGTCTTTTATAATGTATTGATTAATTATATTACTTTAATTATTGTTGTTTAGTGTAACAATAAACTATATTACTTTAATTTGTTTGTCATTAATTATATTGCTTTAATTTGTTATATTGTTTAGTCTCTCGTGCACATTACACTAAAAGAGCCAAACATTATACATCCCATGTGCAACATAATAATTAAAGCAGTGTAATGTGCAGCACATTACACTGCTTTAATTATTATTTACTACCCTGCCCCATGTGCCCATCAGCCCATCTACCTCCACCTCACTCAACAGACAAGCACAAGCCGTCCCCCAGTCACAACCTGCCAATTAGAAAATTTCACAATCACAATACACATTAATAATCAATATCTCACCAACACCAACACCAACATACACTGAGTCACTGACCAACAAGCAACACCAACAGATAAGATAAAGCCAAGATAAAGCCAAAAAACAGGCAAAAAGTAAAATAAAGTTAAAGAGTAAAGATTGGTTCTCAAAAAAAAAAAAAAAAAAAAAAAAAAAGAGAGTAAAGATTTGGCAGCCAATCAGAGTCTTACAGTTCAAGAGAGAGAGAGAGAGAGAGTTACTGAGTTAGACAACTTAGACTAGAATAAAGAGAGAGAGAGACATCAGACATTCATATTTTTCATTTCAGTGAGATAAAGAGAGAGAGAGAGAGAGAGAGAGAGAGAGAGAGAGTGACAGAGAGAAATACCTTGAGGCGTCAGGCCGAGCACCGGAGCAACCAAGACCGATCTGTGATCTGTGATCTGTGATCTATGATCTGCGACGAGGGGCAAGCGACGAGTGACGACGAGGGGCGAGCGAGCTGCGAGCAACGACGACTAGACGAGGACGACGAGCGACGGAGCGAGCTGCGCCTGCGAGCGACGTGACTGTCTCACTGTGGGTTTGGTTTGCTCTGTATTGGGTTATTTATTTATTTATTTATTTTTTATAAACACCTCTGTATTGCAGTATTGGGTAATGGGGTTTGGTTTGCTTTTGCTCTGTATAGACTGTAGGTTTGTTTTTCTCTACCAACGACGTGATCGTGGTTTGATTTCTAATTTGCTCTGTACTGTTTTTTTTTTTTTTTTTTTTTTTTTTCTTTTTTCTTTTTTTAGGTGAGAATCCATGGGTTTGGTACCTCTGTATTATGTTGGGCTTGCCGTGGGCTTGGCTTGTCAAGGGCAGTGGGCTTGGCTCTGTTACCAATTTTTTTTTTTGGCTTGAAAGTAGAACAAATATATATATATATATATATATATATATATTTTAATTTGAGGGTATTCCTAATTTTGTGATTAAGGGTGTTCCTAATTTTGTGATTGAGGGTGTTCCTAATATGGATTAAATAGAACACCCTGACCTGTACGTGGCGCTGCCACTGATTAAAATATATTGAACAAAGACTTAACGTTAAAGTTAGCAAAATAATTCCTAAAAGAATTATTATTTTTTAGCCAGACACTAGAGTCATGCAAGAAGCCGTGTTCGACACAGACATGCAGCCCATTCTGTCGTGTCTATACTCTATGCTACCTAGCCCTTAAAGCAAGTTAGAATAAAATTTACTTAAACACACTTTTTTTTTAATAAATACTAAACCTCGGTGTGAAAGACCAGAAACAGCGACCAATTCCCATTTAAAATAGAAAAAAAAGAAACAGCAACCATGCTCATCTCGTACCCATCCCACACAACTTCTATTGCCAGCATTTTTGGCATTTTCCTGATTTTTTTCTTTCTACTTTGGATATCAAGAAGAGTTCAAAGAACTGCTAGTAAAAAGACAGTTCCACCTATTGGGAGGGTCACAACCGCCCTATACAACTTTGGGTAACATGCTTGGCTGACAAGTACTGACCACTCTTCACTATCTACTTAGGTGTGCATCGAATGCTAGTAGTAACCAATTGGGAAATAGATAAAGAATGTTTTACCACCAATGATAAAGCCTTTGCCACCTGTCCTAAAGCTTTAGCTGGAAAACTTTTGGGCAACAATTATAGCATGTTTGGTTTCAGCCCTTAGAGCATTCGCGTCTCATATCTGTATTCTATTCTATTTTACCATTTCAAAAAGTCATTTTATCAATTATATAATACCATTTTACAATACACCAGCATCCCAACTTTTATTTTACCACACTACACATTAAAATAATATAAATTATACAATAAAATATATCTAATTCTCTCTCTCTCATTTCTGTTTCCCTTCCTCTTTCTCAACCAGTGGTCAAGTACCAGAGAAAACTCAATACACCAATCTACATAGCAACCACCCTCTCAACCACATTACCTCCACACAACAACCCGGTCACCACCACACAGCAACCACCATGACACCAAAACCCGTTAACCAACAAAACCCTTCTTCTTCTTCAACCTCGGGATTCGTCACCTTCTTCACCGAGATCAGTCACTTCAACCCAAAACCCCAACTACAAGAACAAGCCTTTCCCACCACCACTGAGATCTTCCTCTTCCGTGACCCGATCATCGACCCAGACCCACACCGCCACCACTATCTTCAATCTCTGCCAATCCACGTCAATCCCAAACCCAAAATCAACACCTATCTCCGTCACGCCGATCCCAAATCCAAAATCAACACCTAAATCCAAAATCTCCAATCCATGCCTAGATCAACACCCAGCTCCGTCACACCCAAATCAACCCAAATCCATAACCCATAACCCCACCACACTAATCCACCACTTGACCCATGATACATCGATCAGAGCAAACCACCCCACATCGGAGCAAACCCATCGAAGCCACGTCAAACCCATCGGAGCAAATAGCATTGAGAGAGAGGAAAGGGAGAGGGAGAAATTTGAAAGAGAGAGAGACGAGGACATAGTTGAGAGAGTGGGAGAGTTAGAGCAGATGAGAGAGAAAAGGAATAAGGTAATGTTTTTATTTTTACAATTGTGCTACAGTGCAATTCTACATGTAAAATTGCACTATAGCGCAATTGCAAATTTTTTTTGCAATAGTGTACATATACAATTCCTTACATTTGGCATTTGCAATCCCCAGTGCGAATGCTCTTATGGTCCCTATTGGCGTCAATTACGCAAAATAGCAGTTTTTGAGGTAACTAAAGAAAGTTAAGAGATAGTTTTCCTTTGATCTATTTTTTTGGATACTACCAAATACGGGAAGATGTGAAAAATTATCTTCACATAATGGTTTCCATTAAAACAAATAGATCGATCGCAGACCACTTATTAATTCCTCACATTACAATTATATTACTTTTGCATTCCTTTATCTTAACGGCCATAGACACAACAACAGTAACATTGACATAGACTCTCTTTACTTCTCAATAATTGTGAAGTTCTAAAGAAAGCTCAACAAGAATTAGACAACCAAGTTGGTAGAGAAAGGCAAGTGAAGGAATCAAATGTGAATATTTTGGAATACCTCCAAGCTATCGTCAAAGAAACAATATGTTTATTCCCTACTAGACCACCCTTAGTGCCACATGAGTCCTTGGAAGACTGTACTTTGGCTGGCTATAACATCCCAACCAGTACATGGCTCTTGTTAATGATGGTTTCTTAGAAATTAGTAGGTTGAAAGTCTCTGGCGCTGATGATCTTAGGGCTTGATCCTAAAATAACAAGTACTAAGTCAGAGGGGACCAGTGGAGACCGGCCAAAAGTCGTCCGATGGTAAAGTCAGTGGATTTGTGATTCCAAGTTAAAAGGAAGTATTCTCTGAAAAAAGTGTCTCAAAAATATCCCTTACCTTCTCATCGATGAATGCTTATATAGCATACATTAAACGGTTATCTGTTTAATAACTGTTCCTATTGTTGAGGAGTCTGGAGGATTCGGGGGTAACTTCCATAACCACCATGGAAGTTACCTTATTTGGACATGTGTTCGATAATTGGTTAATGTAGAACTTGGCTTATAGCAGTTCAACTCGTCCCTTACGCTCGGTGGAAATCAAAGTCATACAAAGTCCAACACGTTGTCCAATGAACTCGTCCATCCTTTATTAAGGACGAATGAGGTTATTAGGGATGACTTTTTAACTGATGCGTTCACTCTTTCCTATTTCCCTTTTCAAGTGTAGATCTTGTCCGTCCATATGTTTCTAAGGAAGGACAAGCTTTTCAAGGGGCCTCGTTCGTTTAAAGGCGGATGAGGTCATTACTGGGACGATCACTACATGCGCTTGGTTCGCCCTAGTTGGTCTCTCATTGGACGAGCCATATGGACGAGCTCAGGAGTTGGTTTTTTTGTAACACCATCAGTTGTCCCCTTGTCCACATGGGTCATCTAAAGGATTTGTGCATTTAATGTCAACTGTACATGCCATGTGTCATAGTTTCACTAATATCCAGTCTCGTCGATTTATTTTTTCGAGGGGCCAACCACATGTCATATCTTGGTTGGTAGTGGAATTCCTCCCCTACCCTTCACATTTCTGAAATCTTTCTTTGTCTAGTGCCCTCGTCTAGAAGTCTCTCTGCGTCCATAGTCCTCTCTCGTGTAAAGTCAGGTACACTCTTCCTTCTCGTCTTTAGGTATTTGGTTTCCAAAAAATGTCTCAAACTGTTATTTCCTCGTCTAGTGATAGTACAGAGAAAGTTGTAGATGAGTATTATGATACAATCAGTAATGGTGGTTCAAGTAATAGTAGTCATAGTAGTGGGAAGAGCTCTACGGATGAGGGGTATACCTCTGGTGTGCCTGGGCTTCCTTTAGAAGTTATCCAAGAACAACTTAGGAAAGCCTCTGGTTCCAAAGCTGGCACTTCATCCAATGTGCCTTCGTCTAGTCCTTTGGACGAAGAGGAGAAAGTTTATAGTTGTGCTGTAGGTGTTCATTCTAAAACGAATGAACAAAGGCTTAACAATCTTAGGGCATGGTACCAGATGCCGGATGAGCTTAACCTAGGTTGCCCGTCCATGGAGAGTGGTGCTGCAATCCTCGTTTTGGGGTAGGCATCTATGAAGCTTATTTCTTGGGGGTTTTAGGTTACCATTGAATGCATTCGCTAGAGAGTTATTAGTTAGGTTAGGTTTAGATATATGTTAATTTAACCCTAATGCGTGGAGATTAGTTATTTCTATGTAAATTTTGTGGAGTGAAGTATTTGGGAGGGACCGTTCCCTTACTGTGGACGAGTTCCTCTTTTGTTATAAACCTTCAAAGATAAATCAATCCCTTGGCTTTTACCAGTTCACAACTAGGGGTAAAGATTGTAGATTAATCAAGTCCCTGGCCTCATCTGACAGAAATTGGAAGACGGAGTTTATCTTTGTCTTCGGTTTTTGGGCAGGGAACCCTGTGGACGTTGGTAGGGACCCTTTTGCCCCTTACTTTGGGGACTTAGGGAACTTTCGTCCTGAAAGTACGTCCCTCCCCTTTTTCATTTTTCTTTCTTTCAACTTGTTTTTTATTTGCTTCTAACTTTTGTTTATCATTTGTTTAATAGATGTTAAACATCCGTCTTTAAGCAAATTTCACTGTGATCGTGTCCATAGAGCTCGTCTTTTCGTCGATAGGGATTTTGGTTCTTTAGTTACTCTACAACGTCTTGCCAAGTGAGGACTTGGCCCTGAACCATCAGACGAGGCTATTGCTCACGAAGTCACAGTTAGAAGAAGTAAGTTTCTACCTGATGTTACTTTGAACACTTAACTTATTTCCTAATCTACTTATAATTTCTCACTTATCGTCATTGTTTTTCACCTTTAGGAGTGTCAACTATGAAAGAAAATAAGGGAAAAGAGATTGTAGATGAAGAAGATCGTCCTGAGTCCCAGTCACAAGTTCGTCCATTGGCTAGGGACAAAAAGAGATCTTTGTCCAAAAATCTAGATTTGGGAAATCTCCCCAACTGTCGAGGCAAAAAGGCCAAGCATGGGTCATCCCAAATAATTAAGCCCAACATTTCCTCGTCTCAATAGTTTGTCAAAATTTACGACGTGGACTCGTCCACTCCAATTGAAACCACTCCGTTCAAGACTCCTCCGTCCAAGATGACTGTGCTTGCCACATCCCAGCCTTCTCAACAGGTCCCTTCAAATATCATTGAAAATGAAGACCTGGCTTGGGAGCGTTTTCAGAAGGCTGTTTTGGACGAGGACATAAATGTTTGCTATGACATGTCCTTGAAGGATTTTGAACATTCTGGTGTTCACGATCTTTTCAAAGTAAGTAATTATATATTTTTCCTTGTCTTTGCCAATATATATTTTTTATCTAACCTTTATTTCATTTTTTTTTTTTAGGCTATGTCAAAATTTATAGCAGCGTCTAAGCAAGCTACAGGATTGGACAAGACGAGAGTCTTGTTAGAGACGAGGATTCAGGAGGTGAAGGAGGAATCCAAGAAATGGTCTGGGGTGGTTGCTTAGGCTAAGGAGAACACAACAGAGCTCCAGAAATTGATTGAGGAGTTGAAGACTGATGCAGCGGAAAAAGGCACTCGTCTTGACCATTTACAGAAGAAGAATGACGAGCTGAGTGTTCTTTTGTCCAAGGCTAAAGAGGATGCAGTGACTAACTTTAAGGCATCCAAGCAATACACTGATCTTTTGGATGCCAATTATGCAGCAGGTTTTGAGGATTTCAGAGCGGACGCTATGGAAAACTTCCCAGAAGTGGACTTTAGCTCTATTAAGCTTAACCTTGCTACTGCTACCAGCTCTCTTCTTCAAACTAGCTCTGAGGACGTCAATGTGGAAGACGATGCCAGCACTCAGCCACCCCAAGACGACCCCAATGCTAAAGCCCCCTCTTCTTAAAGACGAGACTTTTACACAAGCAATCCTTGTATTTCTTTTCTTTTCTTTTGGTTTTTCTTTGGTCCTTAGTTTTGGGACCTTTTTATGTAACTAAAGTACATTTGCCTTGTCCATGGTTTTAGGATGGGGCCTTAAACAATTATTTCAGTATGTTTTGACTTAACAAGGGTTTTTGGACGTAGGAGGTCCACCCTTTAGTTAATGAAAGTTTATTTTCTATCTTTGTGTGGACGAATGCTGTTATCTATATCAACTCCTGCTTTGGCTTGTCCATGGTGAATATATATATATATATATATATATATATATATTATATTATTTTTGTTAATGTAACTCGTCTCTGTGGGTAGTATTTTTCATTTAGCTTTATTCGTCCTAAGACTTGCAAGCTGATTTTACATACTACCAGTTTCTTTTGCCTAACTTTTCATTCGTCCAAGGGTTGGATTGTTTCAGTTGGCTTTTGATTCTCGTCCTTAAATTGGACGAATATTCTTTATAAGGCTTTACCTCGTCCATGACTTGGACGAGTATGCCTAAGTTTTTTCCTTGTTTTACTCAGGAAAACTTATAGATGTTACATCTCTGCGTCCAAAGAATTTATTCATCTTGAATCTTTTAGCCCCCTTGTGGGTTAGCTTGAACGAAAATAACATGGAGATTTGAAGTTCACATAACATTTTGTACATAACATAAATATTGTTCACAGATAAGGCACATACATGCTAATGCCTTTTTTATTTAATAAGTACAAACTCCATAACTTCGTCCATAATCACGACATAAATAACCACAACATAAATAATAAATAGTAGTATCAAACACAAACAACATCAAACATAAGTAGAACGTAAGTAGACAGACAAGCTCCAAGCTCGTCCATAGTAATACTCGTCCAGGCTCATTTTTACTAATAGTACCTCCTTAGGTGCTTCACATTCCAAGGATGCTCCAATTTTCTCCAGTCCAGGGCCTCCAAGTAGTAGGATCCTTGCCTTTTATAGTTGATAATTCTGTAGGGTCCTTCCCAATTAGGGCCCAATTTTCCATGAGCTGGGTTCTTGGTTGCCAAAGAGACCTTTTTCAGGATGAGATCTCCTATGTTGAACCGCCTTGGTTTCACCATTGCATCATATTGCCTAGCCATGAGGTTTTTGTACTTTGCTGTCCTGTGCTCTACATCTGTCCTTACCTCGTCTATTAGATCAAGGTTCAAACGGAGTTGCTCCTCATTATCCTTATCTTGATACATCATCACCCTGTGATTGGCCATATGCACTTCTGCAGGTATGATTGCTTCACTCCCATAGGCTAGCTTGAAATGAGTTTCCCCCGTAGGGGTTCTCACTGTCGTCCTGTACGCCCATAGAACACCTGGTAACTCATCTGGCCATACTCCCTTTGCTCCCTCAAACCGAGTCTTGATGATTTTCAACAAGGATCGGTTTGCAACTTCAGCCTGACTGTTGGCTTGGGGATGGGTGAGCGAGGAATAATGATTTTGAATTCCGAAGTGTGCACAAAAGTCCCTGAAAAGTGCATTGTCAAATTGTCGTCTATTATCAGACACCAATACCTTGGGCACTCCAAACCTGCATACAATGTTCTTCTATACGAAATTTTTAACATTTTGTTGTGTGATATTTGCTAATGGTTCAGCTTCCACCCATTTAGTGAAATAATCAATGTCCACCATTAGAAATTTCATCTGCCTTGTGCCTAATAGGAAGGGACCCAAAATGTCTAGTCCCCATTGTGCAAAGGGCCACGGTGCCATCATCAGGGTGAGGTACTCTGATGGTTGCCTGGGGACGTTGCTAAACCGTTGGCATTGGTCGTAGACCTTGACGTATGCTTTAGCATCAACTTGCATATTTGGCCAATAATACCCCGCACGGACGACCTTGTGGACAAGAGACCTGGCTCCTGAGTGATTGCCACACGCTTCTGAGTGAACTTCTCTCAATACGTAGTTCGCTTCGTTCGGAGCCAAGCATCTAAGATAAGGCTGAGAAAAACCTCTTTTGTATAGCACCTCGTCCATAAGAACATACCTAGCCGATCTTACCCTCAGCTTCCTGGCCTTGTCTTTCTCTTTTGGAAGTCGTTTGTCTTTCAGGTATGATACAATCGAGGTCATCCAATTTCCTTTGCTCTCTACCTGTTGTACTTCTGGGATATCTATACTTGGCATATACTGAATCTCATCAAATTCGTCCATGGATTTATTTGTTGAGGCTTCTTTCGCTATGGTATCAGCTTCCACGTTCTCCTTCTTTGGGATTTAAACGAAGTCAGCTTCCTCAAATCTTTTCATAAGGCGCATCACCCTATTAAGGTATTTCCTCATTCGTTCTTCCTTAGCTTCATATATCCTATTCACTTGGCCCATAATCAACTAAGAATTCCCCAAGACAAGTATGGAATTGGCTTCCACAAACTTAGCCAATTCTAGCCCTTTGAGGAGGGCTTCATACTCGACTTCATTATTAGTTGTTTGGTACTACAAACGAACTTTGAGTTTCATTTTGTCTCCTTCTAGGAATTGTAGGACCACACTATTTCCTCCTGCGTACCGTGTAGACGAACCATCCACATGGACAACCCATCTCTTATTGTTTTCCGTTTCATCTAAATCATCATGATTTGGGGTAAACTCCGCAATGAAATCTGCTAAGGCTTGAGCTTTTACAGCATGCCTTGGTTGATATCTAATGTCAAACTCACTGAGCTTTACAGCCCATTGGATCAGTCGTCCTATAGCTTCCAGTTTGTTTATTGCCTTCTTGAGCGGATGATCTATCATGACATTAATAACATGTGCTTAGAAATAATGCCTTAGCTTCTTGGAAGCTGTTATCAATGCGAAGGCTAATTTTTCCATTTGTGGATATCGTCCTCCCGCTCCCTTGTCTTGACTCTTCACCAGCATGTCATCTACATAGACTTCCACATTCCTTTCGATTTGCGGACGAAACATGTGGTTAACTAATCTCTGATACGTTGCCCCCGCATTCTTTAAACCGAAGGGCATCACCTTATAACAGAAGCCTTGATTGGTGACAAAGGATGTCTTCTCTTGGTCTACCTCGTCCATCCTTATTTAATTGTATCCGGAGAAAGCATCCATGAAGCTAAGCAACTTGTGGCCCGCAGTGGAATCTACCAACTGGTCAATGCGTGGGAGTGGGTAGCTATCCTTGGGGCAAGCTTTATTTAGATCGATGAAGTCTACACACATTCTCCACTTGCCGTTTGCCTTCTTGACCATTACTACATTCGCCAACTAATCCAGATAGTACACTTCTCGAATAAACTTCGCCACAATTAACTTTTGAACTTTATCTTTGATAGCATTATCTCTCTCAGGGGCAAACACCCTCTTCTTTTGTCTCATTGGCTTGGAGGTAGGAAATACATTCAAACGGTGGGTAATGACACTAGGATCTATACCCGGCATGTCCTCATGACTCCAAGCAAACACATCAATATTTTTCTTCAAAAACTGGATGAGGTCCTTTTTAATTTTCTCTTCTAGATCTGCTCCAACCCTGGTACACCTCTCAGGGTTATTTTTATCCAAGGAAATATCTTCCAATGTTTCGGTAGGCTTTGCCACAACTCTCTTTTCTTCAATATTCATAGTCTAAACTTGTTCATCCATGGCCAACATGGCCAGGTAACATTCTCTTGTCCTACTCCGTGTTCTGTCAGAAACTTGACTGATAGGTGGTAGGTAGATGTAACAGCCTTCCAACTATTTAAAATTGGCCTTCTAATTATGGCGTTGTAGGATGATGAACAATCTACCACAAGGAAGTTCACATCCTTGGTGATTTGTTGCGGGTATGCCCCCACTACCACTGATAATGAAATAGTACCCACAGGCTGTACCTTTATTCCACCAAAACCTACCAAGGGGGAGTTCACTGGACGAAGCTGGTCTCGTCCTAACCTCATCTGCTGAAAAGCTGGATAATATAAAATGTCTGCCGAGCTTTCGTTGTCCACTAGCACTCTTCTGGTTGTGTAGTCAGCAATAAGCAAGGTGATGACGATAGCATCATCGTGAGGGTGGTGAATTCTCTCAGCGTCTTCGTCCGTGAAAGTGATCGCTTGCTCGTCCATGGACCTTGCCCTTGGTGATCGTCCAAAGAGTTGGACGCTCTGCATTACCTTCAAGTATGCTTTCTTTAACTTGGACAACTGGCCTGTCAAACTTCCCCCTATGATTACTCTTATTTCTCCGAGCGGTTATCGTGATGATTCTTCTATCTTCCCTTTCAATTTCTTATCCTTGTGGTCTCGTCTAAGGAAATTCCTCAACTTCCTTGTCTTATGAGATTCTCAATCTGCTGCTTTAAATCAAAACACTCGTCTGTATCATGCCCATGATCCCTATGGAAGCGACAATACTTATTCCTATTGCGCTTATTGGGATCTCCCTTCATTTTCTCCGGCCACTTCAAGGAAGGATCATCCTTGATTTGCATAAGGACCTGCTCAAGTGGCATGTTCAAGGGGGTATACTATTGATTCCGTGCCGAAGAGCCAGGCTTCTTATTATCTCGGTCTTTCCTTTCTTCCGTCCGTCCCTTCTTTGGACGAGAGCCTTACTCGGAATGACGATTGGGGTTTGCTTCTATTCTCTCAGATCTCTTCCTCTTCTTAACAATGATCGTGTCTTTTGCATTCATAAAATTTTGGGCCGAATGGACGAGTTCGGCCATGGACTGAGGCACTTTTTCATAGAGTTTATGTATGAATAAGTCCGAATTCACCCCATTATGGAAGGTCGCCAATAAAAGCTTGTCATCTACCTCATCCATGCTCAGGGCTTCTCTGTTAAAATGAGTGATGAATGACTGCAAGCTCTCATTCTTTCCTTGTTCTATGGTTAACAAGCTGGACGAGGAATGCTTGTGTCTTTGTCCCCCCAATGAAATTATTAACAAACAACTTGCTCAACTCTTCAAAAGAACTTACCGAATTCGGGGGTATTTTGCTGAACCAGACTCGTGCCAGACCTTTAAAGGTGGTAGGGAAGGCTCTACACATAATTTCATTAGGGACTCCTTGAAGGTCTTGAAAGTAGCAATGTGATCAAACGGGTCACGCGTTCCATCATATGAATCCAGAGAAGGCAACTTGAACTTTGATGGTAGAGGGTGACCGTTGATGGAAGCCGTAAAGGGGGAATCAGTTCTGTGGGCCAAATCTTCTATAGGATTTGCCCTTCTTATGTTCTCTTTCATTTCTTCCATGACTTTCTTCATTTGGTCCATCTTCTCCTTCAAGTGTGGTACTGTTCATGAAGTGGTGCCTCTTAACTGACTTCCAATTTTAGTATTTTCTCTATCATCATGACTTTGTGTTTGTCCTCCTCCTTCACGCTCTTCACGTGTCTGCCTTCTCAGATTAATCTCCATTCTTAATTCTTGGTTTTGGTGAGTTAACTCCGCCATTGCAGCCGCCATAGATTGCACATGTTGGACGGATAATGTCTGCATGTCCGGTGCAGATTGGCGATCACGATGGGGGTTGCTCGAAGCGTCCCTACTTCCCTGATGGCCTGGGCTAGTAGCCCTCGATCTGGTCCGAACCATCAACCTTTTGTCACGGAAAAGAAAACTGCAAAACAGTCTTGTCCCCATAGACGGTGCCAACTGATGGTTTCTTGGAAATTAGTAGGTTGAAAGTCTCGGGCGCTGATAATCTTAGGGCTTGATCCTGAAATAACAAGTATTAAGTCAGAGGGGACCGGTGGAGACCCGCCAAAAGTCCTCCGATGGTAAAGTTAGTGGATTTGTGATTCCATGTAAAAAGGAAGTATTCTCTGAAAAAAGTGTCTCAAAAATATCCCTTACCTTCTTATCGATGAATGCTTATATAGCATACGTGAAACAGTTATCTGTTTAATAACCGTTCCTATTGTCGAGGAGTCCGGAGGATTTGGGGGTAACTTCCATAACCACCATGGAAGTTACCTTATTTGGACCTGTGTTCGATAATTGGTTAATGCAGAACTCGGCTCATAGCAGTTTAACTCGTCCCTTACGCTCAGTGGAAATCAAAGTCATCCAAAGTCCAACACGTTGTCCAATGAACTCGTCCATCCTTTATTAAGGACGAACGAAGTTATTAGGGATTACTTTTTAATTGATGCGTTCACTCCTTCCTAATTCCCTTTTCAAGTGTAGATCTTGTCTGTCCAAATATTTCTAAGGACGGACAAGCTTCTCAAGGGGCCTCGTCCATTTAAAGGCGGACGAGGTCATTACTGGGACGATCACTACATGCGCTTGGTTCGCCCTAGTTGGTCTCTCATTGGACGAGCCATATGGACGAGCTCAGGGATTGGTTTTTTTGTAACACCATCAGTTAATATTCCAAATCCCCATCGAGACCCAAGTGTATGGGTGGATCCAACTGACTTTCGATCTGAAAGATTCCTTACAACTCACAAGGATGTTGATGTTAAGAGCCAACATTTTGGGTTGATGCCATTTGGCAGGGGTAAAAGAATGTGCCTAGGATTTCATTTGCTCTACAAGTTACACAACTCATACTAAGTAACTTGTTGCATGCTTTTGAAATCGCAAACCCATCTAAGGATCCCGTGGACATGATTGAGAAAGTTGGACTTACCCACCTAAAAGCCACCCCATTGGAAGTCAATCTTACTCCTTGCCTTGCTACTCAAGCATATACGTATTTTGAATGGTCTTGTATGATAAATCATATCAATTGATCATATGTAATATGAAAATAATAAATAAAAAACTTTGATCTTATGAGTTGTACTACAAAGTTGGGTGTTTTCTTCATATAGGTCACTATAAATACATTAGTTTTCTTTAGCTAAAACTATTCTGTCAAAGTTTTAAATATTACCTTCAGTTTAAAATAGATCAGTTAGAGTGTTATTTAAATAATTAAATTTATTATTTCGTAAATTTAAATTTTTGGATAATCAATAATCTACTACAATATCAAAGTAGGTGATTTGGCGTTAGAATTAATCTTGTCTCCTATTAGAGAAGCATCTGATTGCTAGCTACGCCTTGTTACATGTTTAAATCTGTAAAGTTGTGATTTACAACTATATTTTATGTTGGCTTTATTTCATGACAAAAAGTGTTGTAATTTCTTTAATTTTGTTCCTTGTATTTTGTGAGATTTTATTGTATTGGGTTTAGTATTAAGTTGGTGAAGACTTAAGCTTAATTGAAGATTAGTAGATTTTGCGAGAAGCTCGCGAGAAGCTAACCCGCGAAAAGGGCATGTGAGAAATACATGACTGGAAGCTAAAGAGTCGTGCCAGGCTATCAATTTCTCGAGTACTTCGCGGGTAAGGCCTTCCCACGAGATACCTGCAAGACTCTCTGCCTTGAGGATTTTTAAGAGTGACTGTCTTACCCTTCACCCATACTATATATACCCTCATTACCCATAAATGTAATGGAACCCCCCAATATCTTGAAACTTTTTTTGAGCTAGCCTGGGCCATTTGGTACAACAGAAACCAAATAGTCTTCGAAGATATTGACCATTCCCCTGCATAGGTCTATAACTATGCAAGGAGACTTATCCTTGACTTCAAAGAAGCAAGTACTATCTGCTATCAAAACTAGCAGCCAATGGTTTTAGGATGGAAAGGCCCACCTCTAGGTGTGTTCAAAATAAATGTAGATGGAGCTACCTCAGCTGATGGCAAATTGGCTAGTATTGGGGTAGTCATAAGGGATAGAAAGGGCGACACCATAGCAGCAATGTGCAAGACTCCTTGGCCAACATTCTAGCGAAGAGACGGAGATATTAGCGGTTGAGAATGGAGTGCTCTTGGCTAAGGAGCTGGAGCTGTCATAGATTTATGTAGAGTCAGATGCTCTTATGGTTGTCCAAGATATTCAAGTTGGGAATACAAATGGTAGTCTTGGCCATCTGCATCAGGGGATTAATAGCATCCTTGAGACCTTCAATTGTTGGAAAATTCAGCAGTTGAAAAGGGAATATGAAAGTTCAAAAACGTGTATAAACACCTTTGAACGTTTAGACCCCCAAATTACAACTTAATCAATTCAAGCAATATGTCAAACAACTAGTGTGCGGAAACTTAACATAAGCTATAATATGGAATTGGTAAAAACTATCTAAGCTGAAACAAAACACAATCCACAGCAGATAATGAAAAGACAAAGATAGAGAGGAAGGAAGATGCAAACATAAAGACAACACGCGATGTGTTATCGAAGAGGAAACCGAAACCCTCGGCGTAAAACCTCTCCGCCGCCCTCCAAGCGGTAAACAATCCACTAGAAAATACAGTTGGGATACATGGACAGCAATAGACCCTCCAATTCTAATCTACCCAGTGCACCTAAGCCCTCCAAGCTTCTTGCTCCAACGAGGTTGCGCCAAACCTTTTTCTTTTCTAACTTCCTGGATTCCGCTACTAGACCGTAGCATCAACCAATGAAGATTGGTTCCTTCCTAACTGCTTCCCAAAAATCCAAACAGCTCTCTCACAGTAATGATAATGGTGAGAATCAGGTTTGGTATAATGTCTCTCAAGGATTTGACAATGGAGAGGAAGAGAGTTGAGGAATTTGAAGAGACTCTAATGTATAGATTGTGGGTGAATCAATCTTATTTTTCTTTAGGGTTTCTCTCTCAAAATTCTCTCTGGAAGCTCTCTTACAATCGTGGGTAAAAGGGGTATTTATACTGGAGTGGGAGAGGAATGTGAAACGTCAGGTTTTACAAAACAGAGGTGGTTCGTGGCTTGACTAAGTCGCGAGATCTAGTCACGAGATAACCGTATGGCCAGTTGTCCTATTTTGTCCTGTAGTGCTCCAGCTTGCATGACTGTTCACCTTCCAGCATGCTTGGCACGTGTGCTGCGTCTGGCGGCTTGCAGCCGCAAGTCCACCGCGAGGCCAAGCCGCGAGTCTCTGTTTTCTTGCACACTCTTGAGCAAACTTCACTCTATCTCACTCACTACCCTTACATCAAACCCACCTAAATACAGGGTTACTAAATGCTGAATTACAACCAAATTTGGCACGGAATAAAGCCAACTAGATGGTTGAATAAATTCAACCTTACAGAATACCATTGTTATTAATACTGTTTCGTTCTGGCCAGAACGGCTGGAAAATTTCGTACCAGTCCTTAAACTGGTATGAATCACCCTCTTGTTCCACCTCAGACCAATAGACATATTTCGGTGAATTTCGGCCAATAGACATATTTCGGCCGGTACTGAATCTACTGATAAATGCTGAACGATTTTACATTTTCAAGTTTTAATAGCTATTACCTTAATAGAGCCACCCATCACAGTTCATCTCATTTCGTCAGTAGCCTTAGCAACTTGGCCTTCTTCAGTTCTTCTTTTCTTCTGCACTTCATCCTTTCCGTTTTCTTCTTTTCTTTGTACATTTTCTTAGTTGTCCGCCCATTTGTTTACTCAATTGCCCTCCACTTTTTTTCATTGAGCTTTGTATTTTGGCATTTTTGTTCCAATTTTTTAGTTTTGTGAGCCACTCCACATGACTAGCATTATAATAATACAATTCAAAAGGAGAGTTAATAGGTTGCAAGCTTTGTGTCTTTTCTACCCTCTGTGATTTTTTTTTTTTTTTTTTTTTTTTTTTTTTTTTTTTGGGCCTAGTAAATATTATTGTTATTATATTTTAAAAAACTTGTTAGTTATTATAATAATAATTATTAATATTAAATATGGGCCTATAACTTTAAGATTCATGGTAATTTTTATAGGTTTGACCAAAAATATATATCAAAATGGTAAATATATATATATATATATATATATTATGATGGTACTTTTAAAATGGTACACCAGTATTTACCGGTATTGGCCGGTATCGAAATATTCCGTTCCAATGGACAAATCAAAACGGGATCCGAAACGTATTCATAACATTGGGGAATACAACAAGGTAGCTCATGAGCTAGCTAGTTAGGCTTGATGTAATGGTACTTATCAGGTTTGGAAGTGGATTGATCCTCCTATGGTTCAACATCTCCTCCAACTGGAACGTGCCTAAATTGTACCCTTAGTAGTTTAGTGGCCTTGTACTTCAATTTCATCTTAATGAACTCAGTTTCCTATCCCCAAAAAAAAAAAAAAAAAAAAAAGTTTAAATCCTATCATATTTATAGCAATAATATCTGTCATGTCAAAATTCTTTATCTCTAAAGTTTCCAGATGCAATATCAACCTAGAATTGATTTATTTTCATGTGTTAATACTATTCATTCAAGTCTAGTACAGGTTTGAATTTTTTTTTCTTATTTATAATTAGAAAGCTGGAAGTTTATTAGAACACACTAAAAACTCATTCATAGAAGCTTGAAACACTTGTTTACAAACAAACTCATTTATTGTTGGCAAAGAGAAAACTCTACAACTACAATTTTCTAATATACAAAACAGACAATGAAATTTATATATTATCTAAAGTTAAAACGTAGTATTTATTGTTGTTACACTCTTATTGAGCCACATCAATATAGCATTTGGTGAAGTATTTTGATCATAATCAAAGTGATAGTAACGGCCACATTTGTAAAAGAGAAATTTTATGCCTACCAAATGATATTTTATCCAATTTCATTTTACAGACGAGGTAAGATGGATCTTGAACCATTAATATGATAATAACAATTATTGATATTTATGATATAATAAAGAAAATTCAGATAGAAGTTAAAAATATTGAGAAGAAGTTAATTGAAAAACTCGACAGGTTTCTAACTTATTTGAGCAAATTACAACTTACTCACCTATAGTTTAACTGAAATTTAAGTTGCCTACCTGTGGTTTAAAATTTGACATTTTACCCATTTAAGATTTGACTGAAATTTAAGTTGCCTATCTGTGGTTTGAAATCTCATAATGCAAGTTCTGCTAGATATTTTTTTTTTAATTTTTTTTTAATCTTATTTGATCTTGTATTTTTATTTTTTTGTATTTTTGGAGGAGAGAGACATAAAAGTGGAGCAAAATTATATATTTAGCCGAGTTTTTAATAGAGATAGGTTATAGAAATCTAACTAAGCTAACCTCAAATGGGTAAAATGTCAAATTTCAAATCATGAGTAGGTAATTTAAATTTTGTCCAAACCACAAGTAGGTAAGTTATAAGTTGTAATTTGCCAAACTTATTTTCTTGGATTCATCATACAAACTAATCCATTCTATAGAACCATGCATCCGCTTTAAAAAATAAAAATAAAAAATAAAAAAATTTAAAAAGGATAAATGTTCTCATTTTGCGTATCATTAAAAAGTATATAACATTTGGAAGTTATTCTTTTAGTTTTAAACAAAATTTCTCAAACCCAAATTTTCTACCATACAATCAAAAACACCGAGAAATGTATTTAAAAATTAATAAAACTCAACAAAATTAAAATTTAAAATAAAAAAAGAATTGGAAAAATAAAAGATTGTAACTATTTTTTATTTTAGAAAAAAAAACAAAGAGTATAATTCCTAAGGTGGAAAAGTAGAGAATTAAAAAAAAAAAAAAAATTAGAGGAAGTATTGTGTTAATGTTGTCATAATCTAATCTAATCTAACATCTAATCCAACATGTGAAAAATGAATAGATAAATAAATAATATTAAACACAAAACCTAATTTTTTTTTTCTTAAAAATCTCAAAGAATACCCTAATAAGATATAGATGATGAAGAATAATATAAAACATTCGTAAACACTTAAAACAATTACTCAAGCATTTAAGAATGTCATATAACAAAGGCATAACAATTTACTACTAATTTGTTAAACAAAATATTTATAAATAGTGAAAGGAAATTGCAAGAAGACCATTATTTTCAACTGCATTAACTATTCTTCATCAGCTTGTCCAAACTATCCTTTTGTTTTCCAAATAAACTAAAACTTAACAACAAATATGACATATTATAATATGATTTTTCCCCAAATTAGATCAACAAATAACACCATTCATTAAATGTATTTAGTGTTGTAAATAAAATGATAAAAAAAATTGCATCAAGAAACACATACGAATTAGTCAATAATAGGACAATGAGGGTACAAACCTCTAGTTGGAGATCCTCCTATGGGCAATTATCAGGTTGTATCTTTTCTAACATCAATAATTAAGCAAGACTTGTAAATACATTTTTAGTTATAAACAATCAAAAGTAGAATTCTAAAAAACACAAATATTTATCAATTCGAAGAAGAAATGCAAAAAACAAAATCCAACAGAAAATGAAAAGAGAGAGAGAGAGAGAGAGAGAGAGAGAGAATTTTTTTTGTATGGGAATCATATGCATAGAATGGAAGCAAGTGGCAAATTTATAATAAGAGAATGAAAATAAGAAGAGCCAAAATAAATGAAGATAAAAAGGCAAAATAATATTTAAATTTAAAACCGCTCAAGAGGAATATATGTACTTTTGTTTTGATTTTCCATTGATTTATTGTTTAGTTATAACATCAGAATTAAAATAGATGAATATTTAAAATTAAAACCGCCTAAAATGAATTTTTAAAGTCAATATATTTATATACCTAATATTGTAAAAAATTAAAGATAAAAAATAAATATGAAAAAGACTAATGATGTGGCGGATGAGGTGGCTCAACCAGAGCGTAGCAATAATAAATGCCACGTTTCAACTTTTAGATATATATATATATATAGATAAATTTGAATCCACAACTTAAATTAATTTTTTGCCCACTCATAATAACTAATAACAATCTAATACTTAGGATTTCTTATGAAAGTGTTTTAAAAATATTGTAAACATAGTGTTGAAAAATGAAATTTAAAAGCAAAATGTGGTTACATAAAAAAATGTCCAGCAAGATTTATCAAAGAATATAAATTTTGGACAAGTTTATGGCACCCAAAATAAATGCCCTCTCCAAAATTAACAAAGTCAATAGTTGATATATATATATATATATATATATATTGAATAACCTCACACCCATGTGCAAAAGAAGTGAGGTTAATTCTTTGTCAAATTGATGGCTCAATGTCATTACCATTTAAAAAAAAAAAAAAAAAGACACATGGACAGAGCAAAAAGAAGAGAAGGAGGAGCACGCAGAGGTTTGGAAAAATTGCAGGAATAGGTTTGTATGTGGAAATATGTCAATTCCTTTCTAAATCTCTCTCTTCCTCTTTCTCTAAACCGAATTTTCGTTTGGTAAAACAAATAGGATCAGGTTTTATAAGGAGTTCCTAACTCCATATATAAAACTTGGAGTATGAGTCCCTGACTCACAAATCCTATTTGAGAATTACAAAATAAAAATTCTCTTAATCTTTTGTCCAATATTTTTTCAATTAAAATCCTTGACTCTATTAAATCAAATACATCAATGGAGTCCTTGACTCTACCAATTAAATAAATTAATGTAGTTCTTGACTCTACAGTAATTAAATTAATGGAGTCCTTAACTCTACCATTATGAATTAATTTGATGGTGTCCTTGACTCTACCATGTTGAATTACATCAATTGAGTCTTTGACTTTACAAATCAAACAAACAAACAAAGTCTTTGACTCTACCATTTTGAATTAAATTTATAGAATCCTTAATTCTATCAATTTTTGTCTTCGACTCTCCACCATTTAAACAATTTGGAATTCTTGACTCCGCTAATCTAAAATAATATGTTTCAATGGAGTCTTTGACTCCCAAAATTATTTTAAATAGAGTGGGAGTTTCTATTCTTTCAAATTCCAATATGACTAATTCTTTGGGATTCCTAATTCCTTAGCCAAAATTGGAATTTCCAATTCCCAAAATAAAATGATCATAAAATTGATGCGAGGAAATTTTCCAATTCCCAATTTCTAAAACATGTTCATAAAAATAAAATTGCTTCAAATTAATTTTCTTTCCCTTAATTAAATTTGGGAACTTCAATCAAACTATCATTGCTTTTTAAAATTCCTACAAAGAGGCAAATGAAAGAAAGGGAAATTTGCTTGGACATTCAACTTCTTAAAAAAAGAATCCTTCAATTTCCATAAAAACATGGTCCTTGACTTACCCTTGAAATTAAAATCAATTATGTCATCCAAAAAACAAAATTAAGTCAATGCTTAATTAAACACCAAGTATTTGACTTAAATGTCCATCGTTTAAATTGGACAAAAGCATATCTGAGGATTTTAGATCTAAAACCTCAAAATAAGAATTACGAATTAGCTTAATCCCCGTCAAAGGTACGTAGGCAACCTAAATAAATTATTAGGTGCAGCCACAAATAAATGAAAACACATATCCCCTCAAACACAAACACAAAAAAAGAAGAAGAAGAAAACTTATGTAGAAAGGCAACGAGGTTGTAATCAAAGGGTCTTCCCTTGAAACAAGGAATCGTATTTAAGAGATACATTATCTTGAATGGGCATTACTCACATCAATAAAACCTATATGCCAAAAGACCTATGGGTGAAATTATGTTTGATGAACTTTATTAAATAACAATTTTTGTTAAATATAATTTAACAATTTTTGTTACACATAATTTGACAATCTTTGTTAAACAAAATGTAACAAGTTAAACATAATTTGACAATTTGGTTAAACATAATTTAACAATTTTTGTTAAAGATGAGTTAACAATTTTCGTCAACACATAGCATTTCTCTAATGTTAATGAATCGGATCTAAAAAGGCTCTTGATTAGATATCTGAAAATTTAATAACGAAGATACACACTAAAAAAGATCCTTACAAGTGACATTAATATTAAGGAATGTAAATCATGCATTTTAAAATGAAGCAAGAACAAATATGATACATAAATCAAAATGTTGAGAATGAGAGATCTGGATTAAACTGAAAAGTTAAAGAGCTGAGAGAGAGTTATTGATATGAAATCGGAAATAATCAAACTACTCAAACCGGCAACAATCAAATGAAAAAATTTACTTAATGTATGAGAAAAATAACACAAAAGCCAAAATTTTCTTCTCTATACATTAATTTATTTCTCGTGCTCTTTCTGCCTCTCCCTCTCTATTATGTCCTTGTCTTTATCATATCTCACACTTTAGTTCAGATCGGTGGTAGCTTTGGGTCACAGTGGCTTCGGTGGTGACTGTGGAGGAGCATGAGGTGGCTACATTGGGTTTGGTCTGGGTTATGAGAAGAAGCACAGCAATGGGTTAGGTCTGGGTTTTGAAGAGGAGTGTGGCTGCATTGGGTTGGGTCTGGGTTTTAAGTAGGAGCACGCCATTTTACAATTTGGGTTTTGGTTGTGGTTGATCTGATCTCTCTTTCCTTTTCAATTAATCTTTATGCTTCAACAGTGTTGGTTATGTTTTCTTCTTCTTTTTCACTTCCATTTCTTTCATTTGGCTTTTCATTTTCTTTTCAACTTTACTACGGATGGGTTGCATCTTGTGCAGAATTATTTTTGTTTTTGTTTCGTCGATTCTTTCTCCAATATTGAATATTTAAATGGGTGCCTTGACTTTTTTTCTTTTTAGTAGCTATGTTGGTAAGGAACATTTAATTGAAATCAGTAGCTATGCTTGGCATTATAGCTTGTCGTCATCATCTGGGTATTAGAATCAGGCCATAGGCAGTGAAGATGATAAGATCTCTTATTCATTTTGAGTTTTGTCTATCTTTGTGTATCTGTGAAGAAGAAGATGAGTTTTCTCTTTCTTGTTTTCAGTCCTTAGCGAGAAAACTTTGTTGCTATCAAGGTTGTCAAAATCGGGATCCTACATAGGATCGTGAGAGGTAGGTGCAATCGTGGATCATAGGATCGGATTGTGGATCATAAAATCCTACATATTTTCATATTTAAAGCAAAAAACACATTGATTGTTAGAAAAATAGCATGGAGTAAATAAGAAATTGATGTTTTCTATATTCACTTGAAGATGTTATTATTGTTATTAAAAGTGGTAAAAATCCTGAGTCCCACATAGGAAAGGAAAGAGGTAATATATGAGTTTATATGCTCATGAGTTGGACATTGGGTTGGACCTTTGGCATATGTGGACTGAGCTTATTTGTTCAAATAATAATATTTTATTATTTTAATTTTTGAGTTAGTTAGTCTGTGCACAACAGTTATTACTGAAACAGAGTGCTTATTCAGTAACATATAATTTTTCAATGTCCCTCGTTCATAAGAAACCACTTTTTTGAAAACTCTCCAAGTGAGAATATTTTTGTGCATTTTCATTTTGTGTCAAAGAGAGAGAAAAAGACATTGAGTAGTTCGTAGGGCATAACCTTGTGTGCTTCGTTTTCGTGCTGTAGATCATTTTATCTTGGGAGGTAGACGTTCGTGAGTCTCAAAGCATCACAGTGATTGTGTGAGGAGCGAAATCTGCTTTAAAAAGATTATGTTAAACACAAAACTTGATTTGAATCATTCATCCTTTACGCATTTGGTCCGTGAGTTTTAATTATTTGCAGATTTCTTCTTACATATATTCAGTGTTTGTTTATTACTTTTGTCTATCACATCTATTTGTGTTATTGCTTATATTTAGATTTGTATGTTGTTCCTTTTGCTTTATCACAAAACTAAATTGTTGAAATATATCCAACATTGATAATAACTTTGTATGTTTAATAATCACGTAAATTGTGATTTTATCCATAAAAAAACAAATATTTGCATCACTACGTCTATACTATGATGCAATTTACATGTCATACATCTCAACATCTATACTAATAAAATAAATATATTTAAGTTTTGACCCAATGTATCTAAAAAAATTCAATAAATGTTTAATTAGCAACCAAGTACCAAAATATTTATCAACACATATGGAAATATTTTCCAAGTTCTAAGTTTAAAATCCAAAATAAGTTATCAAATGGAAACTAGTTAACTACAATATGAATTCTAAAAGTAAGATGAATATTAAGGTAAAGTGAACATTTAATTATTCTCATTCTAAGTTTCTTATAACCACCGTCCTAATCATCACCATTCAGTTCATCATCTATGTAGACATTGTATATTTGTATATTTGTATACAAGAGCTGCAAAAGAGATCAAGATACAAGTTCACACTTAACTATTTAAGCTATACCACTCAGCAGTAATTATAGAGCATGCTCAAAAAAAATCAATCAATCAATATACAAATACAAGAAATTTTTTTTTGTAATATTAGAACACAAATTAGTATATTGATCAAATAAATTTAACAACATTATAGCTTAAAAGGTAGCAAAGCCAATATAAATTCTTCATTTAGATATGATGAAACATTCCTTCATTTTGATTACAAGTGAACTGGAAACTAGAAAACATTTGCTTAGGTTAACATAATTATATTAAAAAAAAAAAGTCATACCATCACAACATAGAAAAAAAAAAACCCTTAAAGTTTCATTAAAACCAAAAATTTATTCCATAAAAAAAAAAAAAAAAAAAAAAAAATTGCTATTTGGTAGGATCGGTAGAATCGGTAGGATCCCATATGATCTTACATGATTTTACATATGATCCTACCATTTTTACAATCTTAGTGCGATTCTAAACGTTTTGATGAGGTAGAATTGTAAAATCGTGCGATCTTACAACCGCGATTTTGACAAACATGGTTACTATCCTTTTGTTTTTTATTTTTCCTGGGGTATGTTTTTCGTGTTCAATATCTGTGTGAATGGAGAGGAGTGACCAATATCAGTTTTTGATCTTGTTTCTCAAGTATTTTTACGGCTTTTCTTTTTGAAGGAGACTGACATAAAAGGGATGCAAAAATACATATTTACCCTTATTTTTAATAGAGGTGGGTTACAGAAGACTAATAGAGCTTATCTTAGGTGGATAAAGTGACACTTTTTAAACCACGGGTAGGTAAATTGATTTTGGGCCAAACCACAAGTGAATTTACTATAATTACTGCTATTGCATAAGTGTTGCACATCACATATTGGAAGAGTAAAGGAAGATGCTATGATTATTCCTATGCAACTAAGGGGGAGGTTTTAACAGAAAATGTGTTATATAAGTCGATCCATATTGGGAAAACAAATGAACATGCCATGATTTTTCGTTAATAAACAGGACAATCGAAGTATTTAAAGTATTGAATGTAAGGGCTAACATTCATTAGAGTTAGCCTTCTTCTGTTAAATGAATAACTTGATCCATTTATTCTTAGTGAAAGAAAAATATTAAATTGCATGTGAAACATTTTCTTTTACGCAGTCAAAAACATTTTGAAGTAAAAAATTGTTCAAATTAAACTGGTTCTAGCTCTGAGGATTAACTGGTTTCACTGTACTTTTTACCAAACTTTAAATTGGCTGATTTTTAGTTAGGATATGAATAGCCTGAGAACCAGTTCACAAGTAATTAACCAGGTCATATCAACAGGTTTAGTCTTGTTTTAAAAACCACGGTTCACGCCTTTCATCTATGCAATCGGTTTAGGAAATGATATGGTATAAATGAAATGGTATTAGTACGTACTGGGAATGATAGATGTGTAGAAAAGATAATTCACTATGGTATTAAAAAAAAACGTTCTTCTCCAAACTTTGAACCTGTAGAAGAGCCTCATTCGGCTTACTGTTTCTAAAGAAGTGAGTATTCTTGTCATCGAACAAGCTTTTGTCACCCACAAAGGCTTGTTTCAAGTTCATTGGATAGGTGAGATGGAAGAGGATCTAGAAGAGATATGAAAGAAACTATCATTGGCTGGTGAAGAAAGTATAGTTGTAATGGTGGAAATCAATTCAACAGACAATTGAGACCAAAAAGCAGCATTGACTCATGGCCAAAGTGCTAACCACCAAGCTTATCATCGCGTCGGCAATGAAGACAATGACAAAAAAATAATGGCAACCCACGAAAGGTATGAAAGCAGCGAATGTTGACACTAAGAAAAGGGGGGGGGGGTTTCGGGTAAATACGATGCCATATTGATGTAAAGAAAAAAAAAAATATATATATATATATATATATATTCTTTCCAAAAAAAGAAAAGAAAAGATACTAAATTCTATTACAAAATAGCTCGATTTTATCAAACTATCAAAGGCCAGTTTAGTATATATATATCTTTTAGCAAGTGTATATATACATTTTTTTACCATCCTAGCTTGCAAGCTATAATAGAGTCAAACAAACAATAACTTGATAGAATAAGATAACTCCAGCTTAAATCTTCTAAATCTCTTTAATTTTTAGATAGATGTAAGACATATAACATTTATTTGATTTTGTGTGATTTATATGAATCTTTTAACTCCATTGATTTTTTAAATATCACATATCTTATTTGTGTCGGAATTAAAATTAGAGAAAAATGAAGGATTTTAATGCAAAGATCCTTTCCCATCAATGTTTCTGTTTTTGGATTTGTTGTAAAATACGAATATTAGGCCGGATTTGCAAAGTAAAATGACATCGAGATAAGACAAGAGAAAATCTTAGGGTACGTAAGATGTAAAATGACAATCCAAATTTATTTTTCAGCTTGCTTGCACGTATCTTGTAAGAACCACCTCCTTACTAAGAAACTATCATTGGCTGGTGAAGAAAGTATAGTTGTAATGGAGGAAATCAATTCAACAGACAATTGAGAACAAAAAGCAGCATTGACTAATGGCCAAAGTGCTAACCACCAAGCTTATCATCGCGTCGGCAATGAAGACAATGACGAAAAAATAATGGCAACCCACGAAAGGTATGAAAGCAGCGAATGTTGACACTAACCATATTGATGTAAAATATAAATATATATATATATATATATATATATTCTTTCCCAAAAAAGAAAAGAAAAGATACTAAGGCAGAGTTTGGATTCAACTTTTCTGCGTTTGCGTTTGCGTTTTTTTTTTTTTTTTTTTTTTTTTTTTTTTTTTTTTTTTTTTTTTTTTTTTTTTTTCTGCCGTTGTTTTTGACTTTTCAACCTATTTATTGTACACTTTTCATCAAACTCAGGTACTGTTCACAACAAAATAAGCCGTGGAATGCACACCCGTGGGTCCTATTTACTGTTCACGGACCCACAAACTTCACTTTTCAGCAACTTTTTCATTAAAAATGGGTCCCACGATACTATTTACACATTTAAAAATTATTTTGCTACAGTGTTTTCAGTTTTCAGTTTTCAGTTTCAGCAAAATAAGTTCTATCCAAACAGACCCTAAATTCTATTACAAAATAGCTCGGTTTTATCAAACTATCAAAGGCCAGTTTAGTATATATATATATATATATATATATATATATATATATCTTTTAGCAAGTTTATATATACAATTTTTTTACCATCCTAGCTTGCAAGCTATAATAGGGTCCGTTTGGATTGAGCTTATTGTTGCTGAAACTGAAAACTGAAAACTGAAAACACTGTAGCAAAATAATTTTTAAATGTGTAAATAGTACCGTGGGACCCATTTTTTAATGCGTGAACAGTATCAACACAGTGCGTGAACAGTATATTTACTGTTCATAACAGTAAAATTTGTCCCCCAAAGTCAACAAATGCGGGCCAAAAAAAAAAAAGGAGAAAACGCAGCATTGGAAACGTGGACGCAGGATTCATCTGAATCCAAACGCCCTCATAGAGTCAAACAAACAATAACTTGATAGAATAAGATAACTCCAGCTTAAATCTTCTAAATCTCTTTAATTTGTAAATAGATGTAAGACATATAACATTTATTTGATTTTGTGTGATTTATATGAATCTTTTAACACCATTGATTTTTTAAATATCACATATCTTATTTGTGTCGGAATTAAAATTAGAGAAAAATGAAGGATTTTAATGCGAAGATCCCTTCCCATCAATGTTTCTGTTTTTGGATTTTTGGGTCCGTGATTGGCTGAAAAATATTAGAAAAGTCAAACTTTGCGGCTACCGTTCATTAAACAATGCATGAACAGTAGCCGCAAGTCTCAAAAACGCGTAAAAAAAATAAAAAAACAACACAGCCGCGCGAAATCAGCCCAATCCAAACGTACTCTAAGTTCGGGCTATATATATTTTCCCACAAAACCATTAATTGTCACTCACCAGAAACATCAACCATGCTCTTCTCCTGCCCATTCTTCACAAATTCTATGGCTAGCATATTCACCATTTTCATGTTCATATTCTTTCTAATATGGATATCAAGAAGAGTTCAAAGAACTCTCACTAAACAAAGATCAGTTCTACCTGAAGCTGGTGGGGCTTGGCCTTTGATTGGCCACCTCCACCTGTTAGGAAGGTCACAACCGGCTCATATAGCCTTGGGTAACATGGCTGAAAAGTATGGACCAATCTTCACAATTTGGTTGGGTGTGCATCGAACAATAATAGTAAGCAGTTGGGAGATAGCCAAAGAGTGTTTTACTACCAATGACAAAGCCTTTGCCAACCGTCCTAAAGGTTTAGCTCTAGAAATCTTGGGCTACAACTATGCTGTGATGGGGTTCAGCCCTTATGGTCCCTTCTGGCGCCAAGTGAAAAAAATGGTCACACTAGAGGTCCTCTCAAACCACCGCCTTGAAACGCTCAAACACATTCGAGAGGCTGAGGTAAATGATTCTATAAAAGAGATACATAAGCTATTGGTCAAAAACAACAAGGTGTTACTGGAGATGGAGAGGTGGCTAGGGTGCACAGCCCTAAACATAATATGTAGGATGGTTGTAGGACAACGATTTGGTAAGGCTACAACCAAGGTTGAGAATGATAAAAATGATCAGTGTCGAAAGGCATTGAGAGAGTTTATGGATTTGAGTGGAGAGTTTGTGGTCTCAGATGCACTTCCATATCTAAGGTGGTTGGACATGGGGGGAAGCGAGAAAGCCCTGAAGAAAACTGCAAAAGAATTAGATGATGTGACTAAAGAATGGCTAGAGGAGCATAAGCACAGGAAAATTTATGGTGGGGTGAAGGAACCCCAAGATTTTATGGATGTAATGCTATCCATTGTCACTGATGATGATGAGACTTCCAGTTATGATGTTGATACAATTGTCAAAGCTACATGCCTGGTAAGCTTTTGATAACCCCATTAATTCACACATAGTATAATATATTTCCAAAATCCCATTTGCTACATATATTCAATTAAGTTAACTTGTTAAACACACGTTATTTTACACAATTTTTAATACGTGAAAAAAAAAATGAAATTATAACCTTTTTTTTGTGTTTGTAAAATTGTATAAAATAATTTGTGTAATAAACACTGCTCTATTGAATTTGTAGAGTTGATCCGTTGACTTTGTAGACTAATAATTAAATTTCTTAGATAGATGAACACATGCATGGCCCATGTAAGAAATACAAATTCTCTGTACTACTTTTTGTATTCTATTTTATATTCTACGAATCACAACTTATTATATATTGTTTTGACTTTTTTTAATTTTGTAAAATAATTGAAGTTTTAAATGAAATAAAATCAAATCCAACACATGGCATACTATAATTAATGGAGCATAAAGTACAACACAAAAAGTGATACAGAATATTCGTATTCCCCATGTCTCACATAAAATTCAACATGGATCTGGAACTTCATTTTACAGAATTAAAATGTTCAAAAAATTTCATGATAATTATCTTGTGCATAATGGTTTATTTAAATCCTGAACTTGAAGGCGTGTCATTTTCTTGTCGAATATTAAGCCATATATAATCAAATAGCACAAGTTTTGAATTCTTAATGCAATATGAATTCTTGCTGCTACTAAAGATTCTTGGACCATGGCTAGAAATCTTAAAGCTTTAGCCAACCATCTAACATTCTAACCAATTCATATTATGTTACTTTTGTAGGGCCTTATCTTAGCGGCTTCAGACACATCAACAATAACATTGACATGGGCTCTCTCTTTACTTCTCAACAACCCTGAGACCTTAACAAAAGTTCAAGAAGAATTAGATATCCATATCGGTAGAGAAAGGCAAGTGAAAGAATCAGATATGAAAAATTTGGTATATCTCCAAGCTATCCTCAAAGAAACAATGCGTTTGTACCCTCCTGCACCACTCCTAGTGCCACACGAGTCAATGGAAGACTGTACTTTGGTTGGTTACCACGTCCCCGCAGGCACACGACTTATTGTTAATCTTCCAAAACTCCATCGAGACCCAAATGTGTGGGTGGATCCTAGTGAATTTCGACCTGAAAGATTTCTTACAACTCACAAGGATGTTGATGTTAGAGGCCAAAATTTTGAATTGATACCATTTGGTAGTGGTAGAAGAATGTGCCCTGGGATTTCATTTGCCTTGCAAGTTACGCAACTCACACTTGCTACTTTGTTGCATGCTTTTGAAATTTCAAGCCCATCAAATGAACCTGTGGACATGACAGAGAAAGGTGGACTTACAAACCCGAAAGCTACCCCACTTGAAGTTTATCTCACTCCTCGCCTTCATGCTCAAGTTTATGCATAATTTGACCAGGTATAATAAAATATGGTGTGGTGCGATATGCATAATTTGACTACGTATCATTTGATAAATTAAAATATGCATGGTGTGGTGCAATGAATTGGTGTATGCCATTTCCATGTAACCATTCCAGAGGCAAACATTAGAAAAGTAAAAGTCATTTGAAAAAGTTATCATCTTAGTTAATTGTTTGAAAATAAGTTCTGTATTTGTCAAGTCATATTACGTGTGACTTGTAATTTGCATTTGTCTTGTGAGTTCTATTTTTGAACGTTGGATCTTTTTCTAAAAATAAGTTTTTTTTTTTTTTTTTTTTTTTTTTTTAATTTATTTTATGTGTGTCTTGTAATTCAGCATTTGACTTATATATGAGTTATATCTAAAAATAAGTGACTGCTTTTTAGGATTTAAAAAAGAAAAAATTGATGTTACATTATACCGTAATATTACATTATTGTAATCTTACATTAATGTAATCTTAATGTAAGAATATAACATTACTTTGTTTAGGAAGGTGATGTGATATATTTTGTAATGTTAGATTATGGTAATGTTAGGAAAAAAAAAATGTCACATCATCGTAATCTGCATCACATCAAGAGCGTATGATCACAATGAACCAAACGCCATTTAAATAGATAGTCAAGAGATGTGCCCATTTTAAAATATGTATGGTGCCCAGTCCAATTCACTCTCACACTAGAAGCAAACCAAACTTTGTGAAAAAAAAAAAAAAGAAAAAAAAAAAAGAAGGAAGAAGAAGAAGAAAAGATCAAATTCGTGACATCCAGCCGAAAATGGAATTCAACAAAGGCAACACATGTTTGAGGACATTCACGGACAAGGAATTTTGTTGACTTATTTGGGGAAGGTACAAGTCCATTCTCAAATTCTAGGTTTTAAATTTTGTGTTCATCTTTAATCTAACGTGGATCTAATGTTTAATTTTAATTCTGTTTTTTATTTAGTTAAAATTGATAATTTTAAATTTTAAATTTTAAATTTTAAATTTAAGTTGCTAATGTGGCATTTTTTAAATGCCAAATAATTTCTTTTTTTTTTTTTTAATTTTAATAGCCACATCAATATTTAGTATGTTAATAGTGCATTCCGTCTGTCACGTTGACAGTTTCCGCTAGTGAGATGATGATTGGGACCAAAATAAAATACATTTTTCATTTTGGGAACTAAAAGCAATAAAATAGAAAAGTAGAAACCGAAATGGAAAAAAGGTCAAATTATAGGGACGGAATATATATTTCCGCCTATTTTTAAGAAGCCAATGAGAATGATCTAAGGTAAAATATTATAGATGTGCAATCCTTGTCACATATCTAAGTATGTAACTCATGATATCATTATAGATGTGCAATTCTTGTCACATACCTAAGTATGTAACTCATGATATCATTAGTAGGTTTAGAGCATCACAAGATGATTGACAATCTCGATGGCTAGGGGTATTTTCAAGAAATTTCAACCTTTGCCAAGAGATTTCTCAAGTACCATCATGGAGAGCAGGAGAGGGACATCCTAGGGGGGAAAAAAGAGAAGACTTTTGTTCAGTATTTGAAAACACTGGATGGATAGTCAAGACATGTGCCCATTTTTTAATATGTATGGTGTCCATGACTCTAAAATGATGTTTAAAATATAATTTTTAGTTATTTTTTTTATAAATCTAATCTATCAAATTTTAACCAGACCATCGTTTATTAATAACCGAATCTTAATAATTTTTTACAATTAAAATATACTGAACAAAGACTTAACGTTAAAAGTTAGCAAAATAATTCCTAAAAGAATTATTATTTTTTAGCCAGACACTAAAGTCATGCAAGAAGCCGTGTCCGACACGGACATGCAGCCCATTCCGTTGTGTCTATACTCTATGCTACCTAGCCCTTAAAGCAAGTTAGAATAAAATTTACTTAAACACACTTTTTTTTAATAAATACTAAACCTTGGTGTGAAAGACCGGAAACGGCAACCAATTCCCATTTAAAATAGAAACAAAAGAAACAGCAACCATGCTCATCTCGTACCCATCCCACACAACTTCTATTGCCAGCATTTTTGGCCTTTTCCTGATTTTCTTCTTTCTACTCTGGATATCAAGAAGAGTTCAAAGAACTGCTAGTAAAAAGACAGTTACACCTATTGGGAGGGTCACAACCGCCCTATACAACTTTGGTTAACATGCTTGGCTGACAAGTACTGACCACTCTTCACTATCTACTTGGGTGTGCATCGAATGCTAGTAGTAACCAATTGGGAAATAGCTAAAGAATGTTTTACCACCAATGATAAAGCCTTTGCCAACCGTCCAAAAGCTTTAGCTGGAAAACTTTTGGGCAACAATTATAGCATGTTTGGTTTCAGCCCTTAAAGCGTTCGCATCTCATATTTTCATTCTATTCTATTTTACCATTTCAAAAAGTCATTTTATCAATTATACAATACCATTTTACAATACACCAGCATCCCAACTTTTATTTTACCATACTACACATTAAAATAATATAAATTATATAATAAAATATATTCAATTCTCTCTCTCATTTCTGTCTCCCTTCCTCTTTCTCAACCAGTGGTCAAGTACTAGAGAAAACTCAATACACCCATCTACATAGCAACCACCCTCTCAACCACACCACCTCCACACAACAACTCGGTCACCACCACACAGCAACCACCGTGACACCAAAACCCGTTAACCAACAAAACCTTTCTTCTTCTTCATCCTCGAGAGTCGTCACCTTCTTCATTGAGATCAGTCACTTCAACCCAAAACCCCAACTACAAGAACAAGCCTTTCCCACCACCACCGAGATCTTCCTCTTCCGTGACCCGATCATCGACCCAAACCCACACCACCACCACGGTCTCCGATCTCCGCCAGTCCACGCCGATCCCAAACCCAAAATCAACACCTAGCTCCGTCACGCCGATCCTAAATCCAAAATCAACACCCAAATCCAAAATCTCCAATCAATGCCCAAATCAACACCCAGCTCCGTCACGCCTAAATCAACCCGAATCCATAACCTATAACCCACAGCCCACCACACTAATCCACCACTTGACCCATGATACACTGATCAGAGCAAACCACCCCATATTGGAGCAAACCCATCGGAGCAAACAACACTGAGACAGAGGAAAGGGACAGGGAGAAATCTGAAAGAGAGAGAGACAAGGACATAGTTGAGAGAGTGGGAGAGTTAGAGCAGATGAGAGAGAAAAGGAATAAGATAATGTTTTTATTTGCACAATTGCAATTTTTTTTGCAATAGTGTACATATACAATTCCTTACATTTGGCATTTGCAATCCCTAGTGTGAATGCTCTTATGGTCCCTATTGGTGCCAATTATGCAAAATAGCAGTTTTTGAGGTAAATAAAGAAAGTTAAGAGATAGTTTTCCTTTGATCCATTTTTTTGAATACTACCAAATACGAGAAGATGTGAAAAATTATCTTCACATAATGGTTTCCATTAAAACAAACAGATCGATCGCATACCACTTATTAATTCCTCACATTACAATTATATTACTTTTGCAGGCCTTTATCTTAATGGCCATAGACACAACAACAGTAACATTGACATAGGCTCTCTTTACTTCTCAATAACTGTGAAGTTCTAAAGAAAGCTCAACAAGAGTTAGACAACCAAGTTGGTAGAGAAAGGCAAGTGAAGGAATCAAACGTGAATATTTTGGAATACCTCCAAGCTATCCTCAAAGAAACAATATGTTTATTCCCTGCTGGACCACCCTTAGTGCCACATGAGTCCTTGGAAGACTGTACTTTGGCTGGCTATAACATCCCAACCGGTACACGGCTCTTGTTAATATTCCAAAACTCCATCGAGACTCAAGTGTATGGGTGGATCCAACTGACTTTCGATCTGAAAGATTCCTTACAACTCACAAGGATGTTGATGTCAAGAGCCAACATTTTGAGTTGATGCCATTTGGCAGCGGTAAAAGAATGTGCCTACGATTTCATTTGCTCTACAAGTTACACAACTCATACTACGTATTTTGTTGCATGCTTTTGAAATCGCAACCCCATCTGATGATCCCGTGGACATGACTGAGAAAGTTGGACTTACCCACCTAAAAGCCACCCCAATGGAAGTCAATCTTACTCCTTGCCTTGCTACTCAAGCATATACGTATTTTGAACGGTATTATATGATAAATCATATCAATTGATCATATGTAATATGAAAATAATAAATAAAAAACTTTGATCTTATGAGTTGTACTACAAAGCTGGGTGTTTTCTTCATATAGGTCACTATAAATACATTAATTTTCTTTAGCTAAAACTATTCTGTCAAAGTTTTAAATATTACCTTCAATTTAAAACAGATCAGTTAGAGTGTTATTTAAATAATTAAATTTATTATTTCGTAAATTTAAATTTTTGGATAATCAATAATCTACTACAATATATCAAAGTAGGTGATTTGGTGTTAGAATTAATCTTGTCTCCTATTAGAGAAGCATTTGATTGCTAGCTACGCCTTGTTACATGTTTAAATCTGTAAAGTTGTAATTTACAACTATATTTTATGTTGGCTTTATTCTATGACAAAAAGTGTTGTAATTTCTTTAATTTTGTTCCTTGTATTTTGTGGGATTTTATTGTATTGGGTTTAGTATTAAGTTGTGAAGACTCAAGCTTAATTGAAGATCAGTAGATTTTGCGAGAAGCTCGCGAGAAGCTAACCTGCGAAAAGGGCATGTGAGAAATATATGATTGGAAGCTAAAGAGTCGTGCCAAGCTATCAATTTCACGAGTATTTCGCAGGTAAGGCCTTCCCGCGAGATACTCGCAAGACTCTCTGCCTTGAGGATTTTTAAGAGTGACTCTCTTACCCTTCATCCATATTATATATACTCTCATTAGCCACAAATGTAATAAAACCCCCAATATCTTGAAACTTTTATCGAGCTGGCCTGGGCATTTGGTACAACAAAAACCAAATAGTCTTCGGATATATTGACCACTCCACTTCGGATATATTACAATTTTTTACTTTTGTGAGCCACTCCACGTGACTAGCATTATAATAATACAATTCAAAAGGAGAGTTAATAGGTTGCAGGCTTTGTGTCTTTTCTATCCTCTGTGATTTTTTTTTTTTTTTTGGGTCTAGTAAATATTATTGTTATTACGTTTTAAAAAACTTGTTAGTTATTATAATAATAATTATTAATATTAAATATGGGCTTATAACTTTAAGATTCATGGTAATTTTTATAGGTTTGACCAAAAATATATATCAAAATGGTAAATATATATATTATGATGGTACTTCTGAAATAGTACACCAGTATTTATCGGTATTGATCGGTACCGAAATATTCCATTCCAATGAACAAACCGAAACAGGATCCAAAACGGTATTCATAACATTGGGAATACAATAAGGTAGCTCATGAGCTAGCTAGTTATGCTTGATGTAATGGTACTTATCAGGTTTGGAAGTGGATTGATCCTCCTATGGTTCAACATCTCCTCCAACTGGAACGTGCCTAAATTGTACCCTTAGTAGTTTAGTTGCCTTGTTGTACTTCAATTTCATCTTAATGAACTCAGTTTCCTATCCAAAAAAAAAAAAAAAAAGTTTAAATCCTATCATATTTATAGTAATAATATCTGTCATGTCAAAATTCTTTATCTCTAAAGTTTCCAGATGCAATATCAACCTAGAATTGATTTATTTTCATGTGTTAATACTATTCATTCAAGTCTAGTACAGGTTTGAATTTTTTTTTCTTATTTATAATTAGAAAGCTGGAAGTTTATTAGAACACACTAACAAACTCATTCATAGAAGCTTGAAACACTTGTTTGCAAACAAACTCGTTTATTGTTGGCAAAGAGAAAACTCTATAACTACAATTTTCTAATATACAAAACAGACAACGAAATTTATATATTATCTAAAGTTGAAATGTAGTATTTATTGTTGTTACGCTCTTATTGAGCCACATCAATATAGCATTAGGTGAAGTATTTCGATCATAATCAAAGTGATAGTAACGGCTACATTTGTAAAAGAGAAATTTTATGCCTACCAAATGATATTTTATCCAATTTCATTTTACTGACAAGGTAAGATGGATCTTGAACCATTAATATGATAATAACAATTATTGATATTTATGATATAATAAAGAAAATTGAGACAGAAGTTAAAAAATTGAGAAGAAGTTAATTGAAAAACTTGACAAGTTTCTAACTTATTTGAGCAAATTACAACTTACTCACCTATAGTTTAACTAAAATTTAAGTTGCTTACTTGTAGTTTAAAATTTGAAATTTTACCCATTTAAGATTTGACTGAAATTTAAGTTGTCTATCTGTGGTTTGAAATCTCATAATGCAAGTTCTGCTAGATTTTTATTTTATTTTATTTTATCTTATTTTATCTTATCTTATTTGATCTTGTATTATTATTATTATATATTTTTTTTGTATTCTTGGAGGAGAGAGACATAAAAGTGGAGCAAAATTATATATTTAGCCGAGTTTTTAACAGAGATAGGTTATAGAAATCTAACTGAGCTAACCTCAAATGGGTAAAGTGTCAAATTTCAAATCATGAGTAGGTAATTTAAATTTCGACCAAACCACAGGTAGGTAAGTTATAAGTTGTAATTTGCCAAACTTATTTTCTTGGATCCATCATACAAACTAATCCATTCTATAGAACCATGCATCAGCTTTAAAAAAAAAAAAAAAAAAAAAAAAAAAAAAAAATTAGAAGGATAAATGTTCTCATTTCATACCAAATTGCAGAGGTTTCTGAACTTTTTTTTTTGCAAAAGCCTACTCTACATTTTCGGGATTTTATTTTATTTTATTTTTCCTAGAATAAAGGTAGATTTGATTGCTTGGTATGGTTTCTAGCCCAACGTTTGATCCTTCTATTTCCCTCTCTAATCTTGCTGGGGCCTGGGGCATGTGCAGAATCGTTCTCTGTTCTGCGTGTATGGGAAAAGCAAGACCTTCTCAATAAGCTTGCATGCAGTTTTGAGTCCTCCACTAAATGACCTTCTCTTCTATTTTTCTGTCAAAATCCTTGACTTCACGCTCAAACAAACAAAGCAACAAGCTGACAAGCAAGCTGAAATGAGGTAAGACGAGAGAAGATATTTGGGTACGTAAGAGCATCCCAATAGCTTCTTCAGATTTTTATACTGTTTGAAGAGTAAACAGTTAATTTCACATTTTACCTACCTATTTTTTCAAATATACTTTCTAACATATTTTCTATCATTTCTTTATCTCATTTAAATATTATTTCTTCATTCCTTTTTTACTATATTTTTTTCAACCTTCCTTCATTCACTATAATTTTCAAATTCTCAAATACTATATATTTTAAATCTCCCAACAGTAATATTTTTAAATTTTCCGATGATGTTTTTTTAACAAATTTAGTGGAGCACTTGTAGCAATGATATAATGAGTCGGAGAATTGTCTAATTTTAATAAGAAGTGTTTCGTTCTAAACATTTTTATAATATTTTCACAAGTTATATGTGGTAAATTTTTATTGATTTTAATTTGAACACACAACTTAAATTATTTTTTTCTCACCAGTATTAGTTAGTAATAACCCACTACTTAAAATTTATTATGAAAACATTGTGAAAATATTGCATAAGCATATCTCAATTTTAATTTCTTATTCTTTATTTTATTTTCCCTTATCTCTTTATTTTATTTTTCATCCACATGTTTCTTTATTTTTTTTCCCCTCTTTTTTTCTCCACCACACACGTAATTCTTTCCCTTCTCTCTATCTTCACTTTTCTTTTAGCTTTTCTTCTCTACCACTCCAAAACAAACCAGATTCTCTCTCTCTCTCTCTCTCTCTCTCTCTCTCAAAGATCGCCAGCGGATGACAGAGGCTAGGAAGATAACATTTTAAATTAGCGTTCATGCATGCCTGTCCTTCTCTTGTCCCCCTGCCCACCACAGCTTGTCTTACTCCCTACTACTGCTAAAATGGGTCAAATTTGTCTTTTTTTTTTTTTTTTTTTTCTAATTTGATTAGTTTTAAAATTTTGATTTGAGTCCGTATTTTGATTGACATTGAGTTTAGAGATGTTTGAGAGAGAAAATATCTAGAATGATTTTTATGTTACCGTTGTGAATATTGAGTAAAAATTAAATATTTTAATTGGTCGTTGAATTTTTTATTTGAATTAATCATTTTGCTTAGTAGGTCATCAGATCAAGAGAGTGACTGTTCAATAGCAAACATTTTTTACTAATGAATAGTAACTTAGAAAGACTGTTGGAACATCATTTTGTTGCTTTAGTCTTTAAATTTTGGGTTTAGAGTATTTGTTGGAGATGCTCTAAGATGTTAAATTGACAATCCAAATTTATTTTCAGCTTGCTTGCCACGTATCTCGTAAGAACCAACTCGTTACTAGTTTGGGCTATATATATTTTACCACAAAACCATTAATTGTCAGTTTGTCACTCACCAGAAACATCAACCATGCTCTTCTCCTACGCATTCTTCACAAATTCTATGGCTAGCATATTCAACATTTTCATGTTCATATTCTTTCTAATATGGATATCAAGAAGAGTTCAAAGAACTGCTAGTTAAATAAAGTTCTACCTGAAGCTAGTGGCCGGCGCATTGCCTTTGATTGACCATCTCCACCAGTTTGGACGGTCACAACCGGCTCATATAGCCTTGGGTAACATGGCTGAAAAGTATGGACCAATCTTCACAATTTGGTTAGGTGTGCATCGAACAATAGTAGTAAGCAATTGGGAGATAGCCAAAGAGTGTTTTACTACCAATGACAAAGCCTTTGCCAACCGTCCAAAAGGTCTAGCTCTAGAAGTCTTGGGCTACAACTATGCCATGATTGGGTTCAGCCCTTATAGTCCCATCTGGCGCCAAGTGAGAAAAATGGCCACGCTAGAGGTCCTCTCAAACGACCACCTTGAAACGCTTAAACACATTTGAGAGGCTGAGGTAAATGATTCTATAAAAGAGATATATAAGCTATGTTTGGATTGCGTTTTTGGCTCACGTGTCTGCATCTGCCATTTTTTTTTTTTTTTTTAAGTCCATAGCCTGTTGCACTGTTCATGGGACATGAACAGTACAAACAGGCAAATGAACATTGATTTCATTAATAAATAGTAACCGAAATATATATATATTTTTTATTGTTTTCAGTTTTCAGTTTTCAATTTTCAACAAAATAAGTAGTATACCAACGCACACATAAGCTATTGGTCAAAAACAACAAGGTGTTATTGGAGATGGAGAGATGGCTTGGGTACACAACCCTAAACGTTATATGTTGGACAACGATTTGGTAAGGCTACGACCAAGGTTGAGAATGATAGAAATGATCAGTGCCGAAAGGCATTGAGAGAGATTATAGATTTGAGTGGAGAGTTTGTGGTCTCAGATGCACTACCGTATCTAAGGTGGTTTGACATAGGGGGGAGCGAGAAAGCCATGAAGAAAACTGCAAAAGAATTGGATGATGTGACTGAAAAATGGCTAAAGGAGCATAAGCAGAGGAAAATTTCTGGTGGGGTGAACGATTACCAAGATTTTATGGATGTAATAATATCCACTGTCACTGATGATGATGAGACTTCCGGTTATGGTGTTGATACAATCATCAAAGTTACATGCTTGGTAAGCTTTTGATAACCCTATTAATTCACACATAGTATAATATATTTCCAAAATCTCATTTGCTACATATTTTGAATTAGGTTAACTTGTTACACACACGTTATTTAAGACAATTTTTAACAGGTGAAAAAAAAAACTGAAATAATAACTTTTTTTTTTTTTCATGTTTGTAAAATTGTATAAAATAATTTGTGTAATAAACACTGCTTTATTGAATTTGTATTGACTTCCAAGAGTAACAATTAAATTTTTTAGATAGATAAACACATGGCTCATATAAGAAATACAAATTCTCTATACTACTACTTTTTGTATTCCACTTTATATTTTATGAATCTCAACTTATCATATATTGTTTTTACATTTTTTTTTTATAAAATAATTGAAGTTTATAATGAAATATAATAAAATCAAGCATATGACGTACCACAATTAATGGAGCATATATACATCACAAAAAGTAGTGTTGAATATTTATATTCCCCACGTAAGAAGCATTTACCACATCTATCTCACATAAAATTCAACGTGGATTTGGAACTTTATGTTACAGAATTAAAAGGTTCAAACAATTTCATGATAATTATCTTGTGCATAATGGTTTATTTAGATCCTAAACTTGAAGGCATGTCATTTTCTTGTCGAATATTAAGCCATATATAATCAAATAGCATAAGTTTTGAATTCTTAAAGCAATCTGAATTTTTGCTGCTATTGAATTTGATTCTTGGACCATGGCTAGAAAGCTTAAAGCTTTAGCCAACCATCTAACATTCTAACCTCCAATTCATATTATGTTACTTTTGTAGGTCCTTATCTCAGCGGCTTCAGACACATCAACAATAACATTGACATCGGCTCTCTCTTTGCTTCTTAGCAACCCTGAGACCTTAACAAAAGTTCAAGAAGAATTAGACATCCATATCTGTAGAGAAAGGCAAGTGAAGGAATTAGATATGAAAAATTTGGTATGTCTCCAAGCTATCCTCAAAGAAACAATGCGTTTATACCCTGCTGCACCACTCCTATTGCCACACGAGTCAATGGAAGACTGTACTTTGGTTGGTTACCACATCCTAGCAGGTACACGACTTATTGTTAATCTTCCAAAACTCCATCGAGACCAAAATGTGTGGGTGGATCCTAGTGAATTTCAACCTGAAAGATTTCTTACAACTCACAAGGATGCTGATGTTAGGGGCCAAAATTTTGAATTGATACCATTTGGTAGTGGTAGAAGAATGTGCCCTGGGATCTCATTTGCCTTGCAAGTTATGCAACTCACACTTGCTACTTTGTTGCATGCTTTAGAAATTCAGATGAACCTGTGGACATGACAGAGAATTTCTAAACAAATTTTCTAAACAATTATTTTTAGGGTAGTCTTATTAATATATATATATATATATATATAGAGAGAGAGAGAGAGAGAGAGAGAGAGAGAGAGAGAGAGAGAGAGAGAGAGAGAGAGAGAGAGAGAGAGAGAGGTTCAAGTTACACCGAGTGTAACTTTAAAGAGTTACACACTTTTTAAATCATTGGATTTAAGTAGATCTAACGGTAAAAAAAAGACCTTTATTAATGCTAATATTCTAATTCATCTCATTTATTATCCCTTATTTAATACATTTCATACTTATTTCTAAACCCAAAAAAAATTATAACACCACTATTGCTTTTAGTTGTTCTCTATCTCTACGTTTCTCTCTCTAGAACACTCTCTCTTTTGTTGCATCTCATGCCCAAATGTTTATCATCATTAGTAGATTGTTACGAAAGTTAAAAAATAGATAAACATAGGGACACTCTGCCAACAAAAACAAAAGTTAAAAACAAATATAAGAAACTCTGATTTTGAGGATAAATTTGATTTTTTAAGGGGCCATTACAATGACCAATGGCTTATTTCGAACTTTCAGCCTTAGAAACAAAAGGGTAAATTAGTTGATCTTCATAGCTACAACATCTAACGTTGTTGCAGTGGATCATGTCCAATTGTTTGTCATCATTAGCACATAGTTTACAAATTAATTTACACAAACATAATAACATAAGGAACTTAAATCTACAAACAAAAACAAAAGAGAAGGAGAAACACTTTCTTAATGAATAAAAAAAAAAAAAAATCCAAAGAAGTGTGTTCTAGAGAGAGAAAAATAGAGATAGAGAACAACTAAAAGCAATAGTTGTGTTATAAATTTTTTTGGGTTTAAAAATAAGTATGGAATGTATTAAATAATGGATAATAAATGAGTTGAAATAGAATAGTAGCATTAATGATGGTCTTTTTCTTACCATTGGATCTACTTAAATCTAATGGTTTAAAAAATGTGTAACTCTTTAAAGTTACACCAGGTATAACTTGAACCCATCTCATATATATATATATATATATATATAATTTGGACTAATTTAAAAAAGTGTAATGTAATTAATAGTCATATTTTCATTAATTATAGTGAAAATCACATATGTAATATATATAATTTTTGTCGTACAAAAATCAAAACAATATAACTTTTCTTTAGAATTCAAAAGGTAAGTTAATGAAAATATTAATTTTTTAATAAAATTTATTTATAATATTTTGTGTATTATTAAAAAGTATATAACATTTGGAAGTTATTCTTTTAGTTTTAAACAAAATTTCTCAACCCCAATTTTTCTACCATACAATCAAAAACACTGAGAAATGTATTTAAAAATTAATAAAACTCAACAAAATTAAAATTTAAAATAAAAAAGAAAGGGAAAAATAAAAGATTGTAACTATTTTTTTATTTTAGAAAAAAACAAAGAGTACAATTCCAAAGGGGAAAAAGTGGAGAATTAAAAAAAAAAAATAGAGGAAGTATTGTGTTAATGTTATCATAATCTAATCTAATCTAACATCTAATCCAACATGTGAAAAATCAATAGATAAATAAATAATATTAAACACAAAATTTATTTATTTTTCCTTAAAAATCTCAAAGAATACACTAATAAGATAAAGATGATGAAGAATAATATAAAATATTCGTAAACACTTAAAACAATTACTCAAGCATTTAAGAATGTCATATAACAAAAGCATAACAATTTACTACTAATTTGTTAAACAAAATATTTATAAATAGTGAAAGGAAATTGCAAGAAGACCATTGTTTTCAATTGCATTAACTGTTCTTCATTAGCTTGTCCAAACTATCCTTTTGTTTTCCAAATAAACTAAAACTTGACAACAAATATGACATATTATAATATGATTTTTCCCCAAATTAGATCAACAAATAACACCATTCATTAAATGTATTATTGTTGTAAATAAAATGATAAAAAAAATTGCATCAAGGAACACATATGAATTAGTCAATAATAGGACAATGAGGGTACAAACCTCTAGTTGGAGATCCTCCTATGGGCAATTATCAGGTTGTATCTTTTCTACCATCAATAATTAAGCAAGACTTGTAAATACATTTTTAGTTATAAACAATCAAAAGTAGAATTCTAAAATTTAAAGTAGAAATGCAAGAAAAAAAATCCAACAGAAAATGAAAAGAGAGAGAGAGAGAGAGAGAGAGAGAGAGAGAGAGAGAGAAATTTTTTTGTATGGGAATCATATGCATAGAATGGAAGAGAGTAGCAAATTTATAGTAAGAGAATGAAAATAAGAAGAGCCAAAATAAATGAAGATAAAAAGGCAAAATAATATTTAAATTTAAAATCGCTCAAGAGGAATATATGTAGACAACACTTTTGTTTTGATTTTCCATTGATTTATTGTTTAGTTATAATATCAAAATTAAAATAGATGAATATGTAAAATTAAAACCACCTAAAATGAATTTGTAAAGTCAATATATTTATATACCTAATATTGTAAAAAATTAAAGATAAAAAATAAATATGAAAAAGACTAATGATGTGGCGGATGAGGTGGTTCAACCAGAGCGTAGCAATAATAAATGTTACGTTTCAACTTTTAGATATATATAGATAAATTTGAATCCACAACTTAAATTACTTTTTTGCCCACTCATAATAACTAATAACAATCTAATACTTAAGATTTCTTATGAAAGTGTTTTAAAAATATTGTAAACATAGTGTTGAAAAATGAAATTTAAAAGCAAAATGTGGTTACATAAAAAAATGTCCAAGCAAGATTTATCAAAGAATATAAATTTTGGACAAGTTTATGGGACCCAAAATAAATGCCCTCTCCAAAATTAACAAAGTCAATAGTTGATATATATATATATATATATATATATATTTATATATTTATATATATATTGAATAACCTCAAACCCTTGTGCAAAAGAAGTGAGGTTAATTCTTTGTCAAATTGATGGCTCAATGTCATTACCATTTAAAAAAAAAAAAAAAAAGACACACGGACAGAGCAAAAAGAAGAGAAGGAGGAGCACGCAGAGGTTTGGAAAAGTTTCAGGAACAGGTTTGTATGTGGAAATATGTCAATTCCTTTCTAAATCTCTCTCTTCCTCTTTCTCTAAACCGAATTTTCGTTTGGTAAAACAAATAGTATCAGATTTTATAAGGAGTTCCTAACTCCATATATAAAACTTGGAGTAAGAGTCCCTGACTCGCAAATCTTATTTGAGAATTACCAAATAAAAATTCTCTTAATCTTTGTCCAATATTTTTTCAATTAAAATCCTTGACTCTATTAAATTAAATACATCAACGGAGTCCTTGACTCTACCAATTAAATAAATTAATGAAGTTCTTGACTCTATAGTAATTAAATTAATGGAGCCCTTAACTCTACCATTATGAATTAATTTGATTGAGTCCTTGACTCTACCATGATGAATTACATCAACTGAGTCCTTGACTTTACAAATCAAACAAACAAATAGAGTCTTTGACTCTACCATTTTGAATTAAATTTATAGAATCCTTGATTCTACCAATTTTTGTCTTCGACTCTCCACCATTTAAACAATTTGGAATTCTTGACTCCGCTAATTTAAAATAATATGCTTCAATGGAGTCTTTGACTCCCAAAATTATTTTAAATAGAGTGGGAGTTTCTAATTCTTTCTAATTCTTTGGGATTCCTAATTCCTTAGCCAAAATTGGAATTTCCAATTCCCAAAATAAAATGATCATAAAATTGATGTGTGGAAATTTTCCAATTCCCAATTTCTAAAACATGTTCATAAAAATAAAATTGCTTCAATTGAATTTTCTTTCTCTTAATTAAATTTGGGAACTTCAATCAAACTATCATTGCTTGTTAAAATTCCTACAAAGAGGCAAACGAAAGAAAGGGAAATTTGCTTGGACATTCAACTTCTTAAAAAAAGAATCCTTGGTTCAATTTCCATAAAAACATGGTCCTTGACTTACCCTTGAAATTAAAATCAATTATCTCATCCAAAAAAAAGAAAAAGTCAATGCTTAATTAAACACCAAGTATTTGACTTAAATGTCCATCGTTTAAATTGGACAAAAGCATATTTGAGGATTTTAGATCTAAAACCTCAAAATAAGAATTACGAATCAGCTTAATCCCCGTCAAGGGTACGTAGGCAACCTAAATAAATTATTAGATGTAGCCACAAATAAATAAAAACACATATCCCCTCAAACACAAAAAAAAAAAAAAAAAAAAAAAAAAAAAAAAAAAAAAAAAACCAAAAAAAAAAAAAAAAACTTATGTAGAAAGGCAACGTGGTTGGAATCAAAGGGTCTTCCCTTGAAACAAGGAATCATATTTAAGAGATACATTATCTTGAATGGGCATTGCTCACATCAATAAAACCTATATGCCGAAAGACCTATGGGTGAAATTATGTTTGATGAACTTTATTAAATAACAATTTTTGTTAAATATAATTTAACAATTTTTCTTACACATAATTTGACAATCTTTGTTAAACAAAATGTAACAAATTAAACATAATTTGACAATTTTGTTAGACATAATTTAACAATTTTTGTTAAACGTGAGTTAACAATTTTCGTCAACACATAGCATTTCTCTAATGTTAATGAATCGGATCTAAAAAGGCTCTTGATTAGATATCTAAAAATTTAATAACGAAGATACACACTAAAAGTGATCCTTACAAGTGACATTAATATTAAGGAATGTAAATCATGCATTTTAAAATGAAGCAAGAACAAATATGATACATAAATCAAAATGTTGAGAATGAGAGATCTGGATTAAACTGAAAAATTAAAGAGCTGAAAGAGAGCCACTGATCTGAAACCAAAAATAATCAAACGACTCAAACTGGCAACAATCAAACGAAAAAATTTACTTAATGTATGAGAAAAATAACACAAAACTAAAAAAATTTCTTCTCTATACATTAATTTATTTCTCATGCTCTTTTTGCCTCTCCCTCTCTGTTCTGTCCTTGTCTTTATCATCTCTCACACTCTAGTTCAGATCGATGGTAGCTTTGGGTCATAGTGGCTTCGGTGGTGACTATGGAGGAGCATGAGGTGGCTGCGTTGGGTTTGGTCTGGGTTATGAGAAGGAGCACAACATTGGGTTAGGTCTGGGTTTTGAAGAGGAGCGTGGCTACATTGGTTGGGGTCTAGGTTTTAAGTAGGAGCACGCCGTTTTGCAATTTCAGTTTTGGTTGTGGTTGATCTGATCTCTCTTTCCTTTTCAATTAATCTTTATGCTTCAACAGTGTTGGTTATGTTTTCTTCATCTTTTTCACTTCCATTTATTTCTTTTGGCTTTTCATTTTCTTTTCAACTTTACTACGGATGGGCTGCATCTTGTACATAATTATTTTTGTTTTTGTTTCGATTCTTTCTCCATTATTGAATATTTAAATGGGTACCTTGACTTTTTTTCTTTTTAGTAGCTATGTTGGTAGGGAACATTTAATTGAAATCAGTAGCTACGTTAGGCATTATAGCTTGTTGTCATCATCTGGGTATCAGAATCAAGCCATAGGCAGTGAAAATGATAAGATCTCTTATTCATTTTGAGTTTTGTCTATCTTTGTGTATCTGTGAAGAAGAAGATGAGTTTTCTCTTTCTTGTTTTCAATCCTTAGCGAGGAACTTTGTTGTTGTCAAGGTTGTCAAAATCGGGATCCTACGTAGGATCGTGAGAGGTAGGTGTGATCGTGGATCGTAGGATCGGATTGTGGATCGTAAAATCCTACATATTTTCAAATTAAAGCAAAAAACACATTGATTGTTGGAAAAATAGCATGGAGTAAATAAGAAATTGATGTTTTTTATATTCACTTAAAGATGTTATTATTGTTATTAAAAGTGGTAAAAATCCTGAGTCCAACATAGGAAAGGAAAGAGATAATATATGACTTTATATGCTCATGAGTTGGACATTGGGTTGAGCCTTTGGCATATGTGGACTGAGCCTACTTGTTCAAATAATAATATTTTATTATTTTAATTTTGGAGTCAATTAGTCTGTGCACAGCAGTTATTACTGAAATAGAGTGCTTGTTCAATAACGTATAATTTTTCATTGTCCCTTGTTCATAAGAAACCACTTTTTTGAAACTCTCCAAGTGTGAATATTTTTGTGCATTTTCATTTTATGTCAAAGAGAGAAAGAGACATTGAGTAGTTCGTAGAGCACGACCTTGTGTGATTCGTTTTCGTGCTATAGATCATTTGATCTTGGGAGGCAAACGTTCGTGAGTCTCAAAGTACCACAGTGATGGTGTGAGGGGGCGAAATTTGCTTTAAGGAGATTGTGTCAAACACAAGACTTGATCTGAATTATTCATCCTTTACGCATTTGGTTTGTGAGTTTTTAATTATTTGCAGATTTCTTCTTATATATATTCAATGTTTGCTTATTACTTTTGCCCATCACATCTATTTGTGTTATTGCTTATATTTAGATCTGTATGTTGTTCCTTTTGCTTTATCATAAAAGTAAATTGTTGAAATATATCCAACATTGATAATAACTTTGTATGTTTAATAATCACGTAAATTGTGATTTTATCCATAAAAAAACAAATATTTGCATCGCTACGTCTATACTATGATTCAATTTACATGTTATACATTGCTACATCTATACTAACGAAATAAATATATTTAAGTTTTGACCCAATGTTTCTAAAAAATTTAATAAATGTTTAATTAGCAACCAAGTACCAAAATATTTATCAACACATAGGAAATATTTTCCAAGTTCTAAGTTTAAAATCCAAAAATAAGTTATCAAATGGAAACTAGTTAACTAAAATATGAATTCTAAAAGTAAGATGAATATTAAGGTGAAGTGAACATTTAATTATTCTCATTCTAGGTTTCTTATAACCACCGTCCTAATCATCACCATCCGGTTCATCATCTATGTAGACATTGTATATTTGTATACAAGAGCTGCAAAAGAGATCAAGATACAACTTCACACTTAACTATTTAAGTTATACCACTCAACAATAATTGTAGAGCATGCTCAAAAAAATCAATCAATCAATATACAAATACAAGAAAAACATTTTAGTAATATTAGAACACTGTAGGGTCTCGTTTTTCAGCCCAATACCACACGGTGGGTAGGATCTTGGACCAACGGGCCCAATACAATGAATTTGTAGAGAGTGGGCTAAAAAGCTAGGCCCTGGTGAACGGACAGTCGTTAGTCATGGTGTTCATGATGATCGCACAGAAGTGAACTGAGCTTATCTAAGAAGACTTTCTCTTCGGCACGGCCTGGGTGGCTCCGATTCTTAGACCTGGTCCCCGTCCTCTTTCTAGACTGCTTTTTCCTCCTTTTATACTAGCTTTTTCCCCTTTTTACGAATGTCCACGTGTAGGTTCAGTTTTATAGAGCTGATACTTGTCCCATCAGTCCATACCCAAAGTGGTTGGGGGTGGTTGTAAAAGCTGAAAAGCATGGCTCTGTTAGGTGCAGAGTACTTAATTGCAGTAATGGCAGTCTTTCCCTTGTTCTTTGTTATTTTAGTACTTTTCCTGTTCGGCGAAATGACCTGGAATGTCATCACCAGGACCGAGTTACTCCCTTTGCCCTCGGCTACATTTATGGCCGATGAGGGTCCTTCCCATAGCCGAGGAGGATCCTTCCTATGGCCAAGGGGTGGGCCTTCCTTGGATTGGGCCCTGGGCCCAGCGTAGACATTGACATGGGCTTCCCAGTTTTATACCCCCCCACAATAGCCCCTCAAAATTCTGCTGTCCGGCTCCTCGGACGGAGAGGAGGGTTTTGGTGACATCGGGCTTATGTCATGGCTTGCCAAGTCTTGTCCTTCATCAATGCCGGAGCCTCTTCGTTTGCCTGGGGCACGTTCCTGGTTGTGAGACATTCTTTTAGTTTACCCACGCCGCGTTCCTGCCGTTTCGGTACACGAGGCAACGCAAATCCAACAGCTAAAGACTGCTTTGGGAATTGAGTGGGACTTATCTTGTTTGTAGTTTTTCTTGGAGATTTGTACAGATTAAATGCCACCAGGCTTGCCCCCCACATAAGAAGCACGATGGGAGGTCATTCCCTTTATTTGCAGACCCTTTAAGCTTTTCAAATTCCTAACCCTCCAATTGTGCCTAAAGTCCCCATTACCAGTGTGACTGAGCCTTAGGGGGTGACAAGGTCAAGGCCAGGATGTGGGTGAAGGGACCACACTTTCTTCAGAAGCCTTGGGTATCTTCGAGATTCAAAATGGCCTAGTCAGGGCAAGGGAGACAAAGACTCAAGACATTTCTTCTCCTCGATAAGGCAAGAAATGAGCCTCTTCTTCCTTCAGCCAAAATCCGAAGCAAGTGGAGGTCGCATCAGATTTTTGGTCCGACAGCACTGAGATTTCCCATTGCCGGTAACATCCGTTCTCGCTCGATTGCTGCTAATACTATACTTGCTCGATTGATGTTAGAGCTGGTATGGGGATTTGGCATCCCCGCTTCTTCCTCTCTTTCATCACTGGTGCCATCCGGACTTGCTTAGTCGCTGCTAGAGCAAGGTCGTGGACCAGGTGCCTCTGCTTCTTCTTCTCTTCAATCACTGGTGCCATCCAAACTTGCTTAGTCGCTGCTCGAGTAAAATTGAAGGATCTATCTTTCCCGTGTATCCCTTTTTTTTTTTTTTTTTTCCTGTAGTTAGCTTCTGGTATAGGCTTGTTTAAGCCCCTTTTTTGTATGCTGTACTACTTCTTTGTCTAATAAAAGATGACTTTATCCCATTTTGCGTGTTCTTTCTTTTCTGCAATAATTATTTTGTGAATGGATGTGCTGGTGTCCTTTTCTTTCGAATAGAACTTAGGGCCGATGCCCTTGTTAGCAAAGAGTTATCACATTGAAATTATCAAAACTGACGGGCACAACAATGCCGACTTCAAGTAGGTTAACCATATGAGACTAACCGGGATAATAGCTGAATGTTCTGCATTGCGTATGGGGTGATCACCCGAGGACGTGTAACCTAAAATGAACTGTCCGAGGGCGTCGCCGGGCACTAGGGTGCTTTGCCACGTTTCAGATGATATTCGTAGCCTTAACTTGATTTGGGCATCCGATCCGAGAACCGAGGCATGACTATACCAGGTCTAAACACTTGGTTGTGTTAGTTTCCTTAGAGCTGGGGGTCCGAGGACCGCGCCGGATTTCCATTCTGTCTAGGACTTAAGCCTTTTTTGATGTAATTAGTTTCCCGTAGGTTTGAGTCCGATGACCATGAAAGATCTTGGTTCTGTCTAGCACTTTGTTCTTGAAATAGCTGGTTTCCCCATAGGTTTGAGTTAGAGTACCATGCAAGACCTAGGTTCTGTCCAACACTTATATTTCCTAGTGACTACTTTCCCCATAGGTTTGAGTCCGAGGACCATGCAAGACCTTGGTTCTGTCTAACACTTTCTTCTTGAAGTAACTGGTTTCCCCATAGGTTTGAGTCTGAGGACCATGCAAGACCTTAGTTCTGTCCAACACTTATATTTCCCAATGACTAGTTTCCACATAGGTTTGAGCCTGAGGACCATGCAAGACCTTGGTTCTGTCTATCACTTTCTTCTTGAAGTGGCTGGTTTCCCCATAGGATTGAATCCGAGGACAATGCAAGACCTTAATTCTGTCCAACACTTATATTTTCTAGTGACTAGTTTCCCCATAAGTTTGAGTACGAGGACCATGCAAGACCTTAGTTGTCCAAAACTTATATTTCCTAGTGACTAGTTTCCCCATAGATTTGAGTCCGAGGACCATGCAAGACCTTGGTTCTGTTTAGCACTTCCCTCTTGAAGTAGCTGGTTTCCCCATAGGTTTGAGTCCGAGGAGCATGCAAGACCTTGGTCTGTCCAACACTAATATTTTCCAGTGATTAGTTTCCCCATAGGTTTGAGTCCGAAGACTAAACAAAACCTAGGTTATGTCCAGCACTTTCTTCTTGAAGTAGCTGGTTTCCCCATAGATTTGAGTCCGAGGACCATGCAAGACCTTGGTTCTGTCCAATACTTATATTTCCTAGTGATTAGTTTCCCCATAGGTTTGAGTTCGATGACCACGCAAAAACTTGGATCTGTCTAGCACTTTCTTCTTGAGATAACTGGTTTCCCCATAGGCTTGAGTCCGAGGACCATGCAAGAACTTGGTTCTGTCCAACACTTATATTTTATAGTGACTAGTTTACCCATAGGTTTGAGTCCGAGCACCATGCAAGACTTTAGTTCTGTCTAGCACTTTCTTCTTGAAGTAGCTGGTTTCCCCATAGGTTTGAGTCCGAGGACCATCCAAGACCATGGTTTTGTCCAACACTTACATTTCCTAGTGACTAGTTTCCCATAGGTTTGAGTTCGAGGACCATACAAGACCTTGGTTCTGTCGAGCACTTTCCTCTTGAAGTAGTTGGTTTCCCCAAGGGTTTGAGTCCGAGGAGCATGTAAGATCTTGTTCTGTCCAACACTTATATTTCCCAGTGACTAGTTTCCCCATAGGTTTGAGTCCGAGAACCATAAAAGACCTTGGTTCGGTCTAGCACTATCTCCTTGAAGTAGTTGGTTTCCCCATAGGTTTGAGTCCGTGGACCATGCAAGACCTTGGTTCTGTCTAGCACTTCCCTCTTGAAGTAGCTGGTTTCCCCATAGGTTTGAGTTCGAGAAGCATGCAAGACCTTGTTCTGTCCAACACTTATATTTCTCAGTGACTAGTTTCCCCATAGGTTTGAGTCCGAAGACCATACAAGACCTTGGTTATGTCAAGCACTTTCTTCTTGAAGTAGCTAGTTTCCCCATAGGTTTGAGTTCGAAGACCATGCAACACCTTGGTTCTGTCCAAAACTTATATTTTCTAGTGACTAGTTTCCCCATAGGTTTGAGTCCGATGACCACGCAAAAACTTAGTTCTGTCTAGCACTTTTTTCTTGAGGTAACTGGTTTCCCCATAGGCTTGAGTCCGAGGACCACGCAAGAACTTGGTTCTGTCCAACACTTATATTCTCTAGTGACTAGTTTCCCCATAGGTTTGAGTCCGAGCACCATGCAAGACTTTAGTTCTGTCTAGCACTTTCTTCTTGATGTAGCTAGTTTCCCATAGGTTTGAGTCCGAGGACCATGCAAGACCATGGTTCTGTCCAACACTTATATTTCCTAGTTACTAGATTCCTCATAGGTTTGAGTCCGAGGACCATACAAGACCTTGGTTCTGTCTAGCACTTCCCTCTTGAAGTAGCTGGTTTCCCCATCGGTTTGAGTCCGAGGACAGTGTAAAAACTTGGTTCTGTCTAGAACTTTTTTCTTGAGGTAACTGGTTTCCCTATGAGCTTGAGTCTGAGGACCATGCAAGAACTTGGTTTTTTCAAACACTTATATTTTCTAGTGACTAGTTTCCCCATAGGTTTAAGTCCGAGCACCGTGCAAGACTTTAGTTCTATCTAGCACATTCTTCTTGAAGTAGCTGGTTTCCCGATAGGTTTGAGTCTGAGGACCATGCAAGACCATGGTTTTGTCCAACACTTATATTCCCGGTGACTAGTTTCCCTATAGGTTTGAGCCTAAAGGTTTGAGTCCAAAGAGTATACAAGACCCTCGTTATGTCAAACACTTTCTTCTTGAAATAGCTGGTTTCCCCATGGGTTTGAGTCCGAGGAGCATGCAAGACCTTGTTCTGTCCAACACTTATATTTTCTAGTGACAAGTTTCCCCATAGGTTTGAGTCCAAGGACCACAAAAGACCTTCGTTCTATCTAGCACATTCTTCTTGAAGTAGCTGGTTTCCCCACAAGTTTGAGTCCGAGGACCATGCAAGACCTTGATTGTGTCCAACACTTATATTTTCTAGTGCCTAGTTTCCCCATAGGTTTGAGTCCGAGGACCACGCAAAACCTAGGTTCTTCCTAGCACTTTCTTCTTGAAGTAGCTGGTTTCCCCATAAGTTTGAGTTCGAGGAGCATGCAAGACCTTGTTCTGTCCAACACTTATATTTCTCAGTAACTAGTTTCCACATAGGTTTGAGTCCGAAGACTATACAAGACCCTGGTTATGTCAAGCAATTTCTTCTTGAAGTAGCTGGTTTCCCCATAGGTTTGAGTTCGAGGACCATGCAAGATCTTGGTTCTGTCTAGCATTTTCCTCTTGAAGTAGCTGGTATCCCCATAGGTTTGAATCTGAGGACCGTGCAAGACCGTATTCTGTCCAACACTTATATTTTCTAGTGACTAGTTTCCCCATAAGTTTGAGCCCGACGATCATTCAAGACCTTGATTCTGTCTTGTACTTTCTTCTTGAAGTAGCTGGTTTCCCCATAGGTTTGAGCCCAAGGACCATGCAAGACCTTGGTTCTGTCCAACACTTATATTTCCTAGTGACTAGTTTCCCCATAGATTTGAGTCCAAGGACCATGCAAGACCTTGATTCTGTCTAGCACTTTCCTCTTGAAGTAGATGGTTTCCCCATAGGTTTGAGTCCAATGACCATACAAGACCTTAGTTCTGTCCAACACTTCTATTTTCTAGTGACTAGTTTCCCCACAGGTTTGAGTCCGAGCACCGTGCAAGACTTTAGTTCTATCTAGCACATTCTTCTTGAAGTAGCTGGTTTCCCGATAGGTTTGAGTCTGAGGACCATGCAAGACCATGGTTCCGTCCAACACTTATATTCCCGGTGACTAGTTTCCCCATAGGTTTGAGCCTAAAGGTTTGAGTCCAAAGAGTATACAAGACCCTCGTTATGTCAAACACTTTCTTCTTGAAATAGCTGGTTTCCCTATGGGTTTGAGTCCGAGGAGCATGCAAGACCTTGTTCTGTCCAACACTTATATTTTCTAGTGACTAGTTTCCCCATAGGTTTAAGTCCGAGCACCGTGCAAGACTTTAGTTCTATCTAGCACATTCTTCTTGAAGTAGCTGGTTTCCCGATAGGTTTGAGTCTGAGGACCATGCAAGACCATGGTTCTGTCCAACACTTATATTCCCGGTGACTAGTTTCCCCATAGGTTTGAGCCTAAAGGTTTGAGTCCAAAGAGTATACAAGACCCTCGTTATGTCAAACACTTTCTTCTTGAAATAGCTGGTTTCCCCATGGGTTTGAGTCCGAGGAGCATGCAAGACCTTGTTCTGTCCAACACTTATATTTTCTAGTGACAAGTTTCCCCATAGGTTTGAGTCCAAGGACCACAAAAGACCATCGTTCTATCTAGCACATTCTTCTTGAAGTAGCTGGTTTCCCCACAAGTTTGAGTCCGAGGATCATGCAAGACCTTGATTGTGTCCAACACTTATATTTTCTAGTGCCTAGTTTCCCCATAGGTTTGAGTCCGAGGACCACGCAAAACCTAGGTTCTGTCTAGCACTTTCTTCTTGAAGTAGCTGGTTTCCCCATAAGTTTGAGTTCGAGGAGCATGCAAGACCTTGTTCTGTCCAACACTTATATTTCTCAGTAACTAGTTTCCACATAGGTTTGAGTCCAAAGACTATACAAGACCCTGGTTATGTCAAGCACTTTCTTCTTGAAGTAGCTGGTTTCCCCATAGGTTTGAGTTCGAGGACCATGCAAGATCTTGGTTCTGTCTAGCATTTTCCTCTTGAAGTAGCTGGTATCCCCATAGGTTTGAATCTGAGGACCGTGCAAGACCTTATTCTGTCCAACACTTATATTTTCTAGTGACTAGTTTCCCCATAAGTTTGAGTCCGACGATCATGCAAGACCTTGATTCTGTCTTGTACTTTCTTCTTGAAGTAGCTGGTTTCCCCATAGGTTTGAGCCCAAGGACCATGCAAGACCTTGGTTCTGTCCAACACTTATATTTCCTAGTGACTAGTTTCCCCAAAGTTTGAGTCCAAGGACCATGCAAGACCTTGATTCTGTCTAGCACTTTCCTCTTGAAGTAGATGGTTTCCCCATAGGTTTGAGTCCAATGACCATACAAGACCTTAGTTCTGTCCAACACTTCTATTTTCTAGTGACTAGTTTCCCCACAGGTTTGAGTCCGAGCACCGTGCAAGACTTTAGTTCTATCTAGCACATTCTTCTTGAAGTAGCTGGTTTCCCCATTGGTTTGAGTCTGAGGACCATGCAAGACCATTGTTCTGTCCAACACATATATTTCCTAGTGACTAGTTTCCCCATAGGTTTGAGTCCGAAGACCATACAAGACCTTGGTTATGTCAAGCATTTTCTTCTTGAAGTAGCTGGTTTCCCCATAGGTTTGAGTCCGAGGACCATGCAAGACCTTGATTGTGTCCAACACTTATATTTTCTAGTGCCTAGTTTCCCCATAGGTTTGAGTCCGAGGACCACGCAAAACCTAGGTTCTGTCTAGCACTTTCTTCTTGAAGTAGCTGGTTTCCCCATAAGTTTGAGTTCGAGGAGCATGCAAGACCTTGTTCTGTCCAACACTTATATTTCTCAGTAACTAGTTTCCACATAGGTTTGAGTCCAAAGACTATACAAGACCCTGGTTATGTCAAGCACTTTCTTCTTGAAGTAGCTGGTTTCCCCATAGGTTTGAGTTCGAGGACCATGCAAGATCTTGGTTCTGTCTAGCATTTTCCTCTTGAAGTAGCTGGTATCCCCTTAGGTTTGAATCTGAGGACCGTGCAAGACCTTATTCTGTCCAACACTTATATTTTCTAGTGACTAGTTTCCCCATAAGTTTGAGTCCGACGATCATGCAAGACCTTGATTCTGTCTTGTACTTTCTTCTTGAAGTAGCTGGTTTCCCCATAGGTTTGAGCCCAAGGACCATGCAAGACCTTGGTTCTGTCCAACACTTATATTTCCTAGTGACTAGTTTCCCCAAAGATTTGAGTCCAAGGACCATGCAAGACCTTGATTCTGTCTAGCACTTTCCTCTTGAAGTAGATGGTTTCCCCATAGGTTTGAGTCCAATGACCATACAAGACCTTAGTTCTGTCCAACACTTCTATTTTCTAGTGACTAGTTTCCCCATAGGTTTGAGTCCGATCACCATGCAAAAACATGGTTCTATCTAGCACTTTCTTCTTGAGGTAACTGGTTTCCCCACAGGCTTGAGTCCGAGGACCATGTAAGAACTTGGTTCTGTCCAACACTTATATTTTCTAGTGACTAGTTTCCCCAAAAGTTTGAGTCCGAGCACCGTGCAAGACTTTAGTTCTATCTAGAACTTTCTTGTTGAAGTAGCTGGTTTCCCCATAGGTTTGAGTCCGAGGACCATGCAAGACCGTGGGTCTGTCCAACACTTATATTTTCTAGTGACTGGTTTCCTTATAGGTTTGAGTCCGAGGACTATGCAAAACCTTGGTTCCGTCTAACACTTTCCTATTGAAGTAGTTGGTTTCCCCAAAGGTTTGAGTCCAAGGAGCATGCAAGACCTTATTCTGTCCAACACTTATATTTCCCAGTGACTAGTTTCCCCATAGGTTTGAGTCCGAGCACCGTGCAAGACTTTAGTTCTATCTAGCACTTTCTTGTTGAAGTAGTTGGTTTCCCCATTGGTTTGAGTCCGAGGCCCATGCAAGACCATTGTTCTGTCCAACACTTATATTTCCTAGTGACTAGTTTCCCTATAGGTTTGAATCCGACGAACGTATAAGACCTTGGTTGTGTCTAGCACTTTCCTCTTGAAGTAGTTGGTTTCCCGAAGGGTTTGAGTCCGAGGAGCATGCAAGACCTTGTTCTGTCCAACATTTATATTTCCCAGTGACTAGTTTCCCCATAGGTTTGAGTCCGAGAACCATAAAAGACCTTGGTTCGGTTTAGCACTATCTTCTTGAAGTAGCTGGTTTCCCCATAGGTTTAAGTCCGAGGACCATGCAAGACCTTGGTTCTGTCTAGCACTTCCCTCTTGAACTAGCTGGTTTCCCCATAGGTTTGAGTTCGAGGACCATGCAAGATCTTGGTTCTGTCTAGCATTTTCCTCTTGAAGTAGCTGGTATCCCCATAGGTTTGAGTCCGAGGACCGTGCAAGACCTTATTCTGTCCAACACTTATATTTTCTAGTGAATAGTTTCCCCGAAAGTTTGAGTCCGACAATCATGCAAGACCTTGATTCTGTCTTGTACTTTCTTCTTGAAGTAGCTGGTTTCCCCATAGGTTTGAGCCCAAGGACCATGCAAGACCTTGGTTCTGTCCAACACTTATATTTCCTAGTGACTAGTTTCCCCAAAGGTTTGAGTCCGAGGACCACACAAAACCTAGGTTCTGTCTAGCACTTTCTTCTTGAAGTAGCTGGTTTCCCCATAAGTTTGAGTTCGAGGAGCATGCAAGACTTTTTTCTGTCCAACACTTATATTTCTTAGTAACTAGTTTCCACATAGGTTTGAGTCCGAAGACTATACAAGACCCTGGTTATGTCAAGCACTTTTTTCTTGAAGTAGCTGGTTTCCCCATAGGTTTGAGTTCGAGGACCATGCAAGATCTTGGTTCTGTCTAGCATTTTCCTCTTGAAGTAGCTGGTATCCCCATAGATTTGAGTCCGAGGACCGTGCAAGACCTTATTCTGTCCAACACTTATATTTTCTAGTGACTAGTTTCCCCGAAAGTTTGAGTCCGACGATCATGCAAGACCTTGATTCTGTCTTGTACTTTCTTCTTGAAGTAGCTGGTTTCCCCATAGGTTTGAGCCCAAGGACCATGCAAGACCTTGGTTCTGTCCAACACTTATATTTCCTAGTGACTAGTTTCCCCAAAGGTTTGAGTCCGAGCACCGTGCAAGACTTTAGTTCTATCTAGCACTTTCTTGTTGAAGTAGCTGGTTTCCCTATAGGTTTGAGTCCGAGAACCATGCAAGACCGTGGTTCTGTCCAACACTTATATTTTCTAGTGACTGGTTTCCTTATAGGTTTGAGTCCATGGACCATGCAAAACCTTCGTTCCGTCTAACACTTTCCTATTGAAGTAGTTGGTTTCCCCAAGGGTTTGAGTCCAAGGAGCATGCAAGACCTTGTTCTGTCCAACACTAATATTTCCCAGTGACTAGTTTCCCCATAGGTTTGAGTCCGAGCACCGTGCAAGACTCTAGTTCTCTCTAGCACTTTCTTGTTGAAGTAGTTGGTTTCCCCATAGGTTTGAGTCCGAGGACCATGCAAGTCCTTGGTTCTGTCTAGCACTTTCCTCTTGAAGTAGTTGGTTTCCCCATAGGTTTGAGTCCGCAGAACATGCATGATCTTGTTCTGTCCAACACTTATATTTTCCAGTGACTAGTTTCCCCATAGGTTTGAGTCCGAGGACCATAAAAGACCTTGGTTCTGTATAACACTTTCCTATTGAAGTAGTTGGTTTCCCCAAGGGTTTGAGTTCAAGGAGCATGCAAGACCTTGTTCTGTCCAACACTAATATTTCCCAGTGACTAGTTTCCCCATAGGTTTGAGTCCGAGCACCGTGCAAGACTCTAGTTCTATCTAGCACTTTCTTGTTGAAGTAGTTGGTTTCCCCATTGGTTTGAGTCCGAGGACCATGCAAGACCATTGTTCTGTCCAACACTTATATTTCCTAATGACTAGTTTCCCTATAGGTTTGAATCGGAGGACCGTATAAGACCTTGGTTCTGTCTAGCACTTTCCCCTTGAAGTAGTTGGTTTCCCCAAGGGTTTGAGTCCGAGGTGCATGCAAGACCTTGTTCTGTCCAACACTTATATTTCCCAGTGACTAGTTTCCCCAAAGGTTTGAGTCCGAGAACCATAAAAGACCTTGGTTCGGTCTAGCACTTTCCTCTTCAAGTAGTTGGTTTCCCCATAGGTTTGAGTCCGAGAACCATGCAAGTCCTTGGTTCTGTCTAGCACTTTCCTCTTGAAGTAGTTGGTTTCCCCACAGGTTTGAGTCCGCGGAGCATGCAAGATCTTGTTCTGTCCAACACTTATATTTTCCAGTGACTAGTTTCCCCATAGGTTTGAGCCCGAGGACCATAAAAGACCTTGGTTCTGTATAGCACTTTCTTCTTGAAGTAGCTGGTTTCCCCACAGGTTTGAGTCCGAGGACCATGCATGACCTTGTTTTGTCCAACACTTATATTTTCCAGTGACTAGTTTCCCCATAGGTTTGAGTCCAAGGACCACAAAAGTCCTTCGTTCTATCTAGCACATTCTTCTTGAAGTAGCTGGTTTCCCTACAGGTTTGAGTCCGAGGACCATGCAAGACCCTGATTGTGTCCAACACTTATATTTTCTAGTGCCTAGTTTCCCCATAGGTTTGAGTCCGAGGACCACACAAAACCTAGGTTCTGTCTAGCACTTTCTTCTTGAAGTAGCTGGTTTCCCCATAAGTTTGAGTTCGAGGAGCATGCAAGACTTTGTTCTGTCCAACACTTATATTTCTCAGTAACTAGTTTCCAAATAGGTTTGAGTCCGAAGACTATACAAGACCCTGGTTATGTCAAGCACTTTCTTCTTGAAGTAGCTGGTTTCCCCATAGGTTTGAGTTCGAGGACCATGCAAGATCTTGGTTCTGTCTAGCATTTTCCTCTTGAAGTAGCTGGTATCCCCATAGGTTTGAGTCCGAGGACCGTGCAAGACCTTATTCTGTCCAACACTTATATTTTCTAGTGACTAGTTTCCCCGAGAGTTTGAGTCCGATGATCATGCAAGACCTTGATTCTGTCTTGTACTTTCTTCTTGAAGTAGCTGGTTTCCCCATAGGTTTGAGCCCAAGGACCATGCAAGACCTTGGCTCTGTCCAACACTTATATTTCCTAGTGACTAGTTTCCCCAAAGGTTTGAGTCCGAGCACCGTGCAAGACTTTAGTTCTATCTAGCACTTTCTTGTTGAAGTAGCTGGTTTCCCTATAGGTTTGAGTCCGAGGACCATGCAAGACCGTGGTTCTGTCCAACACTTATATTTTCTAGTGACTGGTTTCCTTATAGGTTTGAGTCCGTGGACCATGCAAAACCTTGGTTCCGTCTAACACTTTCCTATTGAAGTAGTTCATTTCCCCAAGGGTTTGAGTCCAAGGATCATGCAAGACCTTCTCTGTCCAACACTTATATTTCCCAGTGACTAGTTTCCCCATAGGTTTGAGTCCGAGCACCGTGCAAGACTTTAGTTCTATCTAGCACTTTCTTGTTGAAGTAGCTAGTTTCCCCATAGGTTTGAGTCCGAGGACAATGCAAGACCATTGTTCTGTCCAACACTTATATTTCCAAGGTTTGAGTCCGAAGACTATACAAGACCTTGGTTATGTCAAGCACTTTCTTCTTGAAGTAGCTGGTTTCCCCATAGGTTTGAGTTCGAGGACCATGCAAGATCTTGGTTCTGTCTAGCATTTTCCTCTTGAAGTAGCTGGTATCCCCATAGGTTTGAGTCCAAGGACCGTGCAAGACCTTATTCTGTCCAACAGTTATATTTTCTAGTGACTAGTTTCCCCGAAAGTTTGAGTCCGACGATCATGCAAGACCTTGATTCTGTCTTGTACTTTTTTCTTGAAGTAGCTGGTTTCCCCATAGGTTTGAGCCCAAGGACCATGCAAGGCCTTGGTTCTGTCCAACACTTATATTTCCTAATGACTAGTTTCCCCATAGATTTGAGTCCAAGGACCATGCAAGACCTTGGTTCTATCTAGCACTTTCCTCATGAAGTAGCTGGTTTCCCCATAGGTTTGAGTCCAATGACCATACAAGACCTTAGTTCTGTCCAACACTTATATTTTCTAGTGACTAGTTTCCCCAATGGTTTAAGTCCGATGACCATGCAAGACCTTTGTTCTATCTAACACTTATATTTCCTAGTGACTATTTTCCCCATAGGTTTGAGTCCAAGGACCATGTAAGACCTTGGTTCTGTCTAGCACTTTCCTCTTCAAGTAGTTGGTTTCCTCATATGTTTGATTCCGAGGACCATGCAAGACCTTGGTTCTGTCTAGCACTTTCCTCTTGAAGTAGTTGGTTTCCCCATAAGTTTGAGTCCGAGGAGCATGCAAGACCTTGTTTTGTCCAACACTTATATTTTCCAGTGAGTAGTTTCCCCATAGTTTTGAGTCCGAGGACCATAAAAGGCTTTGGTTCTGTCCAGCACTTTCTTCTTGAAGTAGCTGGGTTCCCCACAGGTTTGAGTCCGAGGACCACGTAATACCTTGGTTATGTCCAACACTTATATTTTCTAGTGCCTAGTTTCTCAATTGGTTTGAGTCCGAGGACCACGCAAAACCTTGGTTCTGTCCAACACTTATATTTTCTAGTGACTAGTTTCCCCATAGGTTTGAGTCCATGGACTGTGGAAGACCTTGGCTCTGTTTAACACTTATATTTTCTAGTGACTAGTTTCCTTATAGGTTTGAGTCCAAGGACCACGTAAGACCTTGGTTATGTCTAGCACTTTCCTCTTTAAGTAGTTGGTTTCCCCATAGGTTTGAGTCCGAGGACTATGCAAGTCCTTGGTTCTGTCTAGCACTTTCCTCTTGAAGTAGTTGGTTTCCCCATAGGTTTGAGTCCGCGGAGCATGCAAGATCTTGTTCTGTCCAACACTTATATTTTCCAGTGACTAGTTTCCCCATAGGTTTGAGTCCGAGGACCATAAAAGACCTTGGTTCTGTATAGCACTTTCTTCTTGAAGTAGCTGGTTTCCCCACAGGTTTGAGTCCGAGGACCATGCAAAATCTTGGTTATGTCCAACACTTATATTTCCTAGTGACTAGTTTCCCCAAAGGTTTGAGTCCGAGCACCGTGCAAGACTTTAGTTCTATCTAGCACTTTCTTGTTGAAGTAGCTGGTTTCCCCATAGGTTTGAGTCCGAGGACCATGCAAGACCGTGGTTCTGTCTAACACTTATATTTTCTAGTGACTGGTTTCCTTATAGGTTTGAGTCCGTGGACCATGCAATACCTTGGTTCCGTGTAACACTTTCCTATTGAAGTAGTTGGTTTCCCCAAGGGTTTGAGTCCAAGGAGCATGCAAGAACTTGTTCTGTCCAACACTTATATTTCCCAGTGACTAGTTTCCCCATAGGTTTGAGTCCGAACACCGTGCAAGACTCTAGTTCTATCTAGCACTTTCTTGTTGAAGTAGTTGGTTTCCCCATTGGTTTGAGTCCGAGGAGCATGCAAGACCATTGTTCTGTCCAACACTTATATTTCCTAGTGACTAGTTTCCCTATAGGTTTGAATCCGAGGACCATATAAGAGCTTGGTTCTGTCTAGCACTTTCCTCTTGAAGTAGTTGGTTTCCCCAAGGGTTTGAGTCCGAGGAGCATGCAAGACCTTGTTCTGTCCAACACTTATATTTCCCAGTGACTAGTTTCCCCATAGGTTTGAGTCCGAGAACCATAAAAGACCTTGGTTCGGTCTAGCACTATCTTCTTGAAGTAGCTGGTTTCCCCATAGGTTTAAGTCCGTGGACCATGCAAGACCTTGGTTCTGTCTAACACTTCCCTCTTGAACTAGCTAGTTTCCTCAGAGGTTTGAGTTCGAGGAGTATGCAAGACCTTGTTCTGTCCAACACTTATATTTCTCAGTGACTAGTTTCCCCATAGGTTTAAGTCCAAAGAGTATACAAGACCCTCGTTATGTCAAGCACTTTCTTCTTGAAGTAGCTGGTTTCCCCATGGGTTTGAGTCCGAGGAGCATGCAAGACCTTGTTCTGTCCAACACTTATATTTTCCAGTGACTAGTTTCCCCATAGGTTTGAGTCCAAGGACCACAAAAGTCCTTCGTTTTATCTAGCACATTCTTCTTGAAGTAGCTGGTTTCTCCACAGGTTTGAGTCCGAGGACCATGCAAGACCTTGATTGTATCCAACACTTATATTTTCTAGTGCCTAGTTTCCCCACAGGTTTGAGTCCGAGGACCACACAAAACCTAGGTTCTGTCTAGCACTTTCTTCTTGAAGTAGTTGGTTTCCCCACAAGTTTGAGTTCGAGGAGCATGCAAGACTTTGTTCTGTCCAACACTTATATTTCTCAGTAACTAGTTTCCACATAGGTTTGAGTCCGAAGACTATACAAGACCCTGGTTATGTCAAGCACTTTCTTCTTGAAGTAGCTGGTTTCCCCATAGGTTTGAGTTCGAGGACCATGCAAGATCTTGGTTCTGTCTAGCATTTTCCTCTTGAAGTAGCTGGTATCCCCATAGGTTTGAGTCCGAGGACCGTGCATGACCTTATTCTGTCCAACACTTATATTTTCTAGTGACTAGTTTCCACGAAAGTTTGAGTCCGACGATCATGCAAGACCTTGATTCTGTCTTGTACTTTCTTCTTGAAGTAACTGGTTTCCCCATAGGTTTGAGCCCAAGGACCGTGCAAGACCTTGGTTCTGTCCAACACTTATATTTCCTAGTGACTAGTTTCCCCAAAGGTTTGAGTCCGAGCACCGTGCAAGACTTTAGTTCTATCTAGCACTTTCTTGTTGAAGTAGCTGGTTTCCCCATAGGTTTGAGTCCGAGGACCATGCAAGACCGTGGTTCTGTCCAACACTTATATTTTCTAGTGACTAGTTTCCCCAAAGGTTTAAGTCTGAGGAGCATGCAAGACCTTGTTTTGTCGAACACTTATATTTTCCAGTTACTAGTTTCCCATAGGTTTGAGTCCAAGGACCACAAAAGTCCTTCGTTCTATCTAGCACAATCTTCTTGAAGTAGCTGGTTTCCCCACAGGTTTGAGTCCGAGGACCATGCAAGACCTTGATTATGTCAAACACTTATATTTTCTAGTGCCTAGTTTCCCCAAAGGTTTGAGTCTGAGGACCACACAAAACCTAGGTTCTGTCTAGCACTTTCTTCTTGAAGTAGCTGGTTTCCCCATAAGTTTAAGTTCGAGGAGCATGCATGACTTTGTTCTGTCCAACACTTATATTTCTCAGTAACTAGTTTCGACATAGGTTTGAGTCCGACGACTATACAGGACCCTGGATATGTCAAGCACTTTCTTCTTGAAGTAGCTGGTTTCCCCATAGGTTTGAGTTCGAGGACCATGCAAGATCTTGGTTCTGTCTAGCATTTTCCTCTCGAAGTAGCTGGTATCCCCATAGGTTTGAGTCCAAGGATCGTGCAAGACTTTATTCTGTCCAACACTTATATTTTCTAGTGACTAGTTTCCCCGAAAGTTTGAGTCCGACGATCATGCAAGACCTTGATTCTGTCTTGTACTTTCTTCTTGAAGTAGCTGGTTTCCCTAGAGGTTTGAGCCCAAGGACCATGCAAGACCTTGGTTCTGTCCAACACTTATATTTCCTTGTGACTAGTTTTCCCATAGATTTGAGTCCAAGGACCATGCAAGATCTTGGTTCTATCTAGCACTTTCCTCTTGAAGTAGCTGGTTTCCCCAAAGGTTTGAGTCCAATGACCATAAAAGGCCCTAGTTCTGTCCAACACTTATATTTTCTAGTGACTAGTTTCCCCAAAGGTTTAAGTCCGATGACCATGCAAGACCTTTGTTCTGTCTAACACTTATATTTCCTAGCGACTATTTTCCCCATAGGTTTGAGTCCAAGGACCGTGTAAGACCTTGGTTCTGTCTAGGACTTTCCTCTTCAAGTAGTTGGTTTCCCCATATGTTTGATTCCGAGGACCATGCAAGACCTTGGTTCTGTCTAGCACTTTCCTCTTGAAGTAGTTCGTTTCCCCATAAGTTTGAGTCCGAGGAGCATGCAAGACCTTGTTTTGTCCAACACTAATATTTTCCAGTGACTAGTTTCCCCATAGTTTTGAGTCCGAGGACCATAAAAGGCTTTGGTTCTGTCTAGCACTTTCTTCTTGAAGTAGCTGGTTTCCCCACAGGTTTGAGTCCGAGGACCATGCAAGACCTTGATTCTGTCTTGTACTTTTTTCTTGAAGTAGCTGGTTTCCCCACAGGTTTGAGCCCAAGGACCATGCAAGGCCTTGGTTCTGTCCAACACTTATATTTCCTAATGACTAGTTTCCCCATAGATTTGAGTCTAAGGACCATGCAAGACCTTGGTTCTATCTAGCACTTTCCTCTTGAAGTAGCTGGTTTCCCCATAGGTTTGAGTCCAATGACCATACAAGACCTTAGTTCTGTCCAACACTTATATTTTCTAGTGACTAGTTTCCCCAAAGGTTTAAGTCCGATGACCATGCAAGACCTTTGTTCTGTCTAACACTTATATTTCCTAGTGACTATTTTCCCCATAGGTTTGAGTCCAAGGACCATGTAAGACCTTGGTTCTGTCTAGCACATTCCTCTTCAAGTAGTTGGTTTCCTCATATGTTTGATTCCGAGGACCATGCAAGACCTTGGTTCTGTCTAGCACTTTACTCTTGAAGTAGTTGGTTTCCCCATAAGTTTGAGTTCGAGGAGCATGCAAGACCTTGTTTTGTCCAACACTTATATTTTCCAGTGAGTAGTTTCCCCATAGTTTTGAGTCCGAGGACCATAAAAGGCTTTGGTTTTGTCTAGCACTTTCTTCTTGAAGTAGCTGGTTTCCCCACAGGTTTGAGTCCGAGGACCATGTAATACCTTGGTTATGTCCAACACTTATATTTTCTAGTGCCTAGTTTCTTAATTGGTTTGAGTCCGAGGACCACGCAAAACCTTGGTTCTGTCCAACACTTATATTTTCTAGTGACTAGTTTCCCCATAGGTTTGAGTCCATGGACTGTGGAAGACCTTGGCTCTGTTTAACACTTATATTTTCTAGTGACTAGTTTCCTTATGGGTTTGAGTCCAAGGACCATGTAAGACCTTGGTTCTGTCTAGCACTTTCCTCTTCAAGTAGTTGGTTTTCCCATAGGTTTGAGTCCGAGGACCATGCAAGTCCTTGGTTCTGTCTAGCACTTTCCTCTTGAAGTAGTTGGTTTCCCCATAGGTTTGAGTCCGCGGAGCATCCAAGATCTTGTTCTGTCCAACACTTATATTTTCCAGTGACTAGTTTCCCCATAGGTTTGAGTCCGAGGACTGTGCAAGACCTTATTCTGTCCAACACTTATATTTTCTAGTGACTAGTTTCCCCGAAAGTTTGAGTCCGACAATCATGCAAGACCTTGATTCTGTCTTGTACTTTCTTCTTGAAGTAGCTGGTTTCCCCATAGGTTTGAGCCCAAGGACCGTGCAAGACCTTGGTTCTGTCCAACACTTATATTTCCTAGTGACTAGTTTCCCCAAAGGTTTGAGTCCGAGCACCGTGCAAGACTTTAGTTCTATCTAGCACTTTCTTGTTGAAGTAGCTGGTTTCCCCATAGGTTTGAGTCCGAGGACCATGCAAGACCGTGGTTCTGTCCAACACTTATATTTTCTAGTGACTAGTTTCCCCAATGGTTTAAGTCCGAGGAGCATGCAAGACCTTGTTTTGTCGAACACTTATATTTTCCAGTTACTAGTTTCCCATAGGTTTGAGTCCAAGGACCACAAAAGTCCTTCGTTCTATCTAGCACAATCTTCTTGAAGTAGCTGGTTTCCCCACAGGTTTGAGTCCGAGGACCATGCAAGACCTTGATTGTGCCCAACACTTATATTTTCTAGTGCCTAGTTTCCCCATAGGTTTGAGTCCGAGGACCACACAAAACCTAGGTTCTGTCTAGCACTTTCTTCTTGAAGTAGCTGGTTTCCCCATAAGTTTAAGTTCGAGGAGCATGCATGACTTTGTTCTGTCCAACACTTATATTTCTCAGTAACTAGTTTCGACATAGGTTTGAGTCCGACGACTATACATGACCCTGGTTATGTCAAGCACTTTCTTCTTGAAGTAGCTGGTTTCCCCATAGGTTTGAGTTCGAGGACCATGCAAGATCTTGGTTCTGTCTAGCATTTTCCTCTTGAAGTAGCTGGTATCCCCATAGGTTTGAGTCCAAGGATCGTGCAAGACCTTATTCTGTCCAACACTTATATTTTCTAGTGACTAGTTTCCCCGAAAGTTTGAGTCCGACGATCATGCAAGACCTTGATTCTGTCTTGTACTTTCTTCTTGAAGTAGCTGGTTTCCCCAGAGGTTTGAGCCCAAGGACCATGCAAGACCTTGGTTCTGTCCAACACTTATATTTCCTAGTGACTAGATTCCCCATAGATTTGAGTCCAAGGACCATGCAAGATCTTGGTTCTATCTAGCACTTTCCTCTTGAAGTAGCTAGTTTCCCCAAAGGTTTGAGTCCAATGACCATACAAGACCTTAGTTCTGTCCAACACTTATATTTTCTAGTGACTAGTTTCCCCAAAGGTTTAAGTCCGATGACCACGCAAGACCTTTGTTCTGTCTAACACTTATATTTCCTAGTGACTATTTTCCCCATAGGTTTGAGTCCAAGGACCGTGTAAGACCTTGGTTCTGTCTAGGACTTTCCTCTTCAAGTAGTTGGTTTCCCCATATGTTTGATTCCGAGGACCATGCAAGACCTTGGTTCTGTCTAGCACTTTCCTCTTGAAGTAGTTGGTTTCCCCATAAGTTTGAGTCCGAGGAGCATGCAAGACCTTGTTTTGTCCAACACTTATATTTTCCAGTGACCAGTTTCCCCATAGTTTTGAGTCCGAGGACCATAAAAGGCTTTGGTTCTGTCTAGCACTTTCTTCTTGAAGTAGCTGGTTTCCCCACAGGTTTGAGTCCGAGGACCATGCAATACCTTGGTTATGTCCAACACTTATATTTTCTAGTGCCTAGTTTCCAAATAGGTTTGAGTCCGAGGACCACGCAAGACCTTGGTTCTGTCCAACACTTATATTTTCTAGTTACTAGTTTCCCCATAGGTTTGAGTCCATGGACCGTGGAAGACCTTGGCTCTGTTTAACACTTATATTTTCTAGTGACTAGTTTCCTTATAGGTTTGAGTCCAAGGACCATGTAAGACCTTGGTTCTGTTTAGCACTTTCCTCTTCAAGTAGTTGGTTTCCCCATAGGTTTGTGTCCGAGGACCATGCAAGTCCTTGGTTCTGTCTAGCACTTTCTTCTTGAAGTAGCTGGTTTCCCCACAGGTTTGAGTCCGAGGACCATGCAAAATCTTGGTTATGTCCAACACTTATATTTTATAGTGCCTAGTTTCCCCAAAGTTTTGAATCCGAGGACCATGCAACACCTTGGTTCTGTCTAGCACTTTCTTCTTGAAGTAGCTGGTTTCCCCATAGGTTTGAGTTTGAGGACCACGCAAGACCTTGGTTCTATCCAACACTTATATTGTCTAGTGACTAGTTTCCCCATAGGTTTGAGCCCGATGACCATGCAAAAAATTGGTTCTATCTTGCACTTTCTTCTTGAGGTAACTGGTTTCCCCATAGGCTTGAGTCTGAGGACCATGCAAGAACTTGGTTCTGTCCAACACTTATATTTTCTAGTGACCAGTTTCCCATAGGTTTGAGTCCGAGGACCATACAAGACCTTGGTTCTGTCTAGCACTTTCCTCTTGAAGTAGTTGGTTTCCACATGGGTTTGAGTTCGACGAGCATGCAAAGTCTTGTTCTGTCCAACACTTATATTTTCCAGTGACTAGTTTCCCCATAGGTTTGAGTCCAAGAACCATAAAAGACCTTCGTTCTATCTAGCACTTTCTTCTTGAAGTAGCTGGTTTCCCCACAAGTTTGAGTCCGAGGACCATGCAAGACCTTGGTTATGTCCAACACTTATATTTTCTAGTGCCTAGCTTCCCCATAGATTTGAGTCCAAGGACCATGCAAGACCTTGGTTTTGTCTAGCACTTTCTTCTTGAAATAGCTGGTTTCCCCAAAGGTTTGAGTTCGAGGAGCATGCAAGACCTTGTTCTGTCCAACACTTATATTTCTCAGTGACTAGTTGCCCCATAGGTTTGAGTCCGAAGACTATACAAGACCCGGGTCATGTCAAGCGCATTCTTATTGAAGTAGCTGGTTTCCCCATAGGTTTGAGTTCGAGGACCATGCAAGATCTTGGTTCTGTCTAGCATTTTCCTCTTGAAGTAGCTGGTATCCCCATAGGTTTGAGTCCGAGGACCGTGCAAGACCTCATTCTGTCCAACACTTATATTTTCTAGTGACTAGTTTCCCTATAGGTTTGAGTCCGACGATCAAGCCAGACCTTGTTTCTGTCTTGTACTTTCTTCTTGAAGTAGCTGGTTGCCCCATAGGTTTGAGCCCGAGGACCATATAAGACCTTGGTTCTGTCCAACACTTATATTTCCTAGTGACTGTCTTCCCCATAGATTTGAGTCCAAGGACCATGCAAGACCTTGGTTCTGTCTTGCACTTTCCTCTTGATGTAGCTGATTTCCCCATAGGTTTGAGTCCAATGACCATACAATACCTTGGTTCTGTCCAACTCTTATATTTTCTAGTGACTAGTTTCCCTAAAGGTTTAAGTCCGATGACCATGCAAGACCTTTGTTCTGTCTAACACTTATATTTCCTTGTGACTATTTTCCCCATAGGTTTGAGTCCAAGGACCATGTAAGACCTTGGTACTGTCTAGCACTTTCCTCTTCAAGTAGTTGATTTCCCCATAGGTTTGATTCCGAGGACCATGCAATACCTTGGTTCTGTCTAGCACTTTCCTCTTGAAGTAGCTGGTTTCCCCATAAGTTTGAGTCCGATGACCATGCAAGACCATTGTTCTGTCTAACACTTATATTTCCTTGTGACTATTTTCCCCATAGGTTTGAGTCCAAGGACCATGTAAGACCTTGGTTCTGTCTAGCACTTTCCTCTTCAAGTAGTTGATTTCCCCATAGGTTTGATTCCGAGGACCATGCAAGACCTTGGTTCTGTCTAGCACTTTCCTCTTCAAGTAGTTGATTTCCCCATAGGTTTGATTCCGAGGACCATGCAAGACCTTGGTTCTGTCTAGCACTTTCCTCTTGAAGTAGCTGGTTTCCCCATAAGTTTGAGTCCGAGCAGGATGCAAGACCTTGTTTTGTCCAACACTTATATTTTCCAGTGACTAGTTTCCCCATAGGTTTGAGTCCGAGGACCATGAAAGACTTTGGTTCTGTCAAGGACTTTCTTTTTGAAGTAGCTGGTTTCCCCACAGGTTTGAGTCCGAGGACCATGCAAGACCTTGGTTATGTCTAACACTTATATTTTCTAGTGCCTAGTTTCCCCATAGGTTTAAGTCCGAGGACCACGCAAGACCTTTGTTCTGTCTAACACTTATATTTCCTAGTGACTATTTTCCCCATAGGTTTGAGTCCAAGGACCGTGTAAGACCTTGGTTCTGTCTAGGACTTTCCTCTTCAAGTAGTTGGTTTCCCCATATGTTTGATTCCGAGGACCATGCAAGACCTTGGTTCTGTCTAGCACTTTCCTCTTGAAGTAGTTGGTTTCCCCATAAGTTTGAGTCCGAGGAGCATGCAAGACCTTGTTTTGTCCAACACTTATATTTTCCAGTGACCAGTTTCCCCATAGTTTTGAGTCCGAGGTCCATAAAAGGCTTTGGTTCTGTCTAGCACTTTCTTCTTGAAGTAGCTGGTTTCCCCACAGGTTTGAGTCAGAGGACCATGCAATACCTTGGTTATGTCCAACACTTATATTTTCTAGTGCCTAGTTTCCAAATAGGTTTGAGTCCGAGGACCACGCAAGACCTTGGTTCTGTCCAACACTTATATTTTCTAGTTACTAGTTTCCCCATAGGTTTGAGTCCATGGACCGTGGAAGACCTTGGCTCTGTTTAACACTTATATTTTCTAGTGACTAGTTTCCTTATAGGTTTGAGTCCAAGGACCATGTAAGACCTTGGTTCTGTTTAGCACTTTCCTCTTCAAGTAGTTGGTTTCCCCATAGGTTTGTGTCCGAGGACCATGCAAGTCCTTGGTTCTGTCTAGCACTTTCTTCTTGAAGTAGCTGGTTTCCCCACAGGTTTGGGTCCGAGGACCATGCAAAATCTTGGTTATGTCCAACACTTATATTTTATAGTGCCTAGTTTCCCCAAAGTTTTGAATCCGAGGACCACGCAACACCTTGGTTCTGTCTAGCACTTTCTTCTTGAAGTAGCTGGTTTCCCCATAGGTTTGAGTCCAAGGACCATGCAAGACCTTGGTTCTGTCCAACACTTATATTTTCTAGTGACTAGTTTCCCTATAGGTTTGAGTCCGAGGACAATGCAAGACCTTGGTTCTGTCTAACACTTTCCTATTGAAGTAGTTGGTTTCCCCATAAGTTTGAGTCCGAGGACCACACAATACCTTTGTTCTGTCTAACACTTATATTTCCTTGTGACTAGTTTCCCCATAGGTTTAAGTTTGAGGACCATGCAAGATCTTGGTTCTATCTAGCATTTTCCTCTTTAAGTAGATGGTATTCCCAAAGGTTTGAGTTCGAGGACCATGCAAGACCTTATTCTGTCCAACACTTATATTTTCTAGTGACTAGTTTCCCCATAGGTTTAAGTCTGAGAATCATGCAAGTCCTTGATTTTGTCTTGTATTTTCTTCTTGAAGTAGCTGGTTTCCCCAAGGGTTTGAGCCCGAGGACCATGCAAGACCTTTGTTCTGTCCAACACTTATATTTCATAGTGACTAGTTTCCCCACAGGTTTGATTCCAAGGACCACGCAAGACCTTGGTTCTGTCAAACAGTTTCCTCTTGGAGTAGCTGGTTTCCCCATAGGTTTGAGTGCAATGACCATACAAGACCTTGGTTCTTTCCAACACTTATATTTTCTAGTGATTAGTTTCGCCAAAGGTTTAAGTCCGATGAACATGCAAGACATTGGTTCTGTCTAACACTTATATTTCCTCGTGACTATTTTCACCATAGGTTTGAGTCCAAGGGCCATGTAAGACCTTGGTTCTGTCTAGCACTTTCCTCTTCAAGTAGTTGGTTTCCCCATAAGTTTGAGTCCGAGGGCCATGCAAGACCTTGGTTCTATCTAGCACTTTCCTCTTGAAGTAGCTGGCTTCCCCATAGGTTTGAGTCCGAGGAGCATGCAAGACCTTGTTCTGTCCAACACTTTTATTTTCCAGTGACTAGTTTCCCCATAGGTTTGAGTCCGAGCACCGTGCAAGACTTTAGTTCTATCTAGCGCTTTCTTCTTGAAGTAGCTGGTTTCCCCATAGGTTTGAGTTTGAGGACCACGCAAGACCTTGGTTCTATCCAACACTTATATTGTCTAGTGACTAGTTTCCCCATAGGTTTGAGCCCGATGACCATGCAAAAAATTGGTTCTGTCTTGCACTTTCTTCTTGAGGTAACTGGTTTCCCCATAGGCTTGAGTCTGAGGACCATGCAAGAACTTGGTTCTGTCCAACACTTATATTTTCTAGTGACCAGTTTCCCCATAGGTTTGAGTCCGAGGACCATACAAGACCTTGGTTCTGTCTAGCACTTTCCTCTTGAAGTAGTTGGTTTCCACATGGGTTTGAGTTCGACGAGCATGCAAAGCCTTGTTCTGTCCAACACTTATATTTTCCAGTGACTAGTTTCCCCATAGGTTTGAGTCCAAGAACCATAAAAGACCTTCGTTCTATCTAGCACTTTCTTCTTGAAGTAGCTGGTTTCCCCACAAGTTTGAGTCCGAGGACCATGCAAGACCTTGGTTATGTCCAACACTTATATTTTCTAGTGCCTAGCTTCCCCATAGATTTGAGTCCAAGGACCATGCAAGACCTTGGTTTTGTCTAGCACTTTCTTCTTGAAGTAGCTGGTTTCCCCAAAGGTTTGAGTTCGAGGAGCATGCAAGACCTTGTTCTGTCCAACACTTATATTTCTCAGTGACTAGTTGCCCCATAGGTTTGAGTCCGAAGACTATACAAGACCCGGGTCATGTCAAGCGCATTCTTATTGAAGTAGCTGGTTTCCCCATAGGTTTGAGTTCGAGGACCATGCAAGATCTTGGTTCTGTCTAGCATTTTCCTCTTGAAGTAGCTGGTATCCCCATAGGTTTGAGTCCGAGGACCGTGCAAGACCTCATTCTGTCCAACACTTATATTTTCTAGTGACTAGTTTCCCTATAGGTTTGAGTCCGACGATCAAGCCAGACCTTGTTTCTGTCTTGTACTTTCTTCTTGAAGTAGCTGGTTGCCCCATAGGTTTGAGCCCGAGGACCATACAAGACCTTGGTTCTGTCCAACACTTATATTTCCTAGTGACTGTCTTCCCCATAGATTTGAGTCCAAGGACCATGCAAGACCTTGGTTCTGTCTTGCACTTTCCTCTTGATGTAGCTGATTTCCCCATAGGTTTGAGTCCAATGACCATACAATACCTTGGTTCTGTCCAACTCTTATATTTTCTAGGTACAAGTTTCCCTAAAGGTTTAAGTCCGATGACCATGTAAGACCTTTGTTCTGTCTAACACTTATATTTCCTTGTGACTATTTTCCCCATAGGTTTGAGTCCAAGGACCATGTAAGACCTTGGTACTGTCTAGCACTTTCCTCTTCAAGTAGTTGATTTCCCCATAGGTTTGATTCCGAGGACCATGCAAGACCTTGGTTCTGTCTAGCACTTTCCTCTTGAAGTAGCTGGTTTCCCCATAAGTTTGAGTCCGATGACCATGCAAGACCATTGTTCTGTCTAACACTTATATTTCCTTGTGACTATTTTCCCCATAGGTTTGAGTCCAAGGACCATGTAAGACCTTGGTTCTGTCTAGCACTTTCCTCTTCAAGTAGTTGATTTCCCCATAGGTTTGATTCCGAGGACCATGCAAGACCTTGGTTCTGTCTAGCACTTTCCTCTTCAAGTAGTTGATTTCCCCATAGGTTTGATTCCGAGGACCATGCAAGACCTTGGTTCTGTCTAGCACTTTCCTCTTGAAGTAGCTGGTTTCCCCATAAGTTTGAGTCCGAGGAGCATGCAAGACCTTGTTTTGTCCAACACTTATATTTTCCAGTGACTAGTTTCCCCATAGGTTTGAGTCCGAGGACCATGAAAGACTTTGGTTCTGTCAAGGACTTTCTTTTTGAAGTAGCAGGTTTCCCCACAGGTTTGAGTCCGAGGACCATGCAAGACCTTGGTTATGTCTAACACTTATATTTTCTAGTGCCTAGTTTCCCCATAGGTTTAAGTCCGAGGACCAGGCAAAATCTTGGTTCTGTCCAACATTTATATTTTCTAGTGACTAGTTTCCCCATAGGTTTGAGTCCAAGGACAATGCAAGACCTTGGCTCAGTCCAACACTTATATTTTGTAGTGACTAGTTTCCTTATAGGTTTGACTCCGAGGACCATGCAAGACCTTGGTTTTGTCTAACACTTTCGTCTTGAAGTAGTTGCTTTCCCCATAGGTTTGAGTTCGAGGACCTTGCAAGATCTTTGTTTTGTCTAGCATTTTCCTCTTGAAGTAGCTGGTATCCCCATAGGTTTAAGTCCGAGGACCGTGAAAGACCTTATTCTGTCCAACACTTATATTTTCTAGTGACTAGTTTTCCCATAGGTTTGAGTCCGACGATCATGCAAGACCTTGATTCTGTCTAGCACTTTCCTCTCGAAGTAGCTGGTTTCCCCATAGGTTTGAATCCAATGACCATACAAGAACTTGGTTCTGTCCAACACTTATATTTTCTAGTGACTAGTTTCCCCGATGGTTTAAGTCCGATGACCATGCAAGACCTTGGTTCTATCTAACACTTATATTTCCTCGTGACTATTTTCCCCATAGGTTTGAGTCCAAGGACCATGTAACACCTTGGTTCTGTCTAGCACTTTCCTCTTCAAGTAGTTGGTTTCCCCATAAGTTTGAGTCCGAGGAGCATGCAAGACCTTGATTGTGTCCAACACTTATATTTTCTAGTGCCTAGTTTCCCCATAGGTTTGAGTCCGAGGACCACGCAAAACCTAGGTTCTGTATAGCACTTTCTTCTTGAAGTAGCTGGTTTCCCCATAAGTTTGAGTTCGAGGAGCATGCAAGATCTTGGTTCTGTCTAGCATTTTCCTCTTGAAGTAGCTGGTATCCCCATAGGTTTGAATCTGAGGACCGTGCAAGACCTTATTCTGTCCAACACTTATATTTTCTGGTGACTGGTTTCCCCATAAGTTTGAGTCCGACGATCATGCAAGACCTTGATTCTGTCTTGTACTTTCTTCTTGAAGTAGCTGGTTTCCCCATAGGTTTGAGCCCGAGGACCATGCAAGACCTTGGTTCTGTCCAACACTTATATTTCCTAGTGACTAGTTTCCCCATAGATTTGAGCCCAAGGACCATGCAAGACCTTGATTCTGTCTAGCACTTTCCTCTTGAAGTAGATGGTTTCCCCAAAGGTTTGAGTCCAATGACCAAACAAGACCTTAGTTCTGTCCAACACTTCTTTTTTCTAGTGACTAGTTTCCCCACAGGTTTGAGTCCGAGCACCGTGCAAGACTTTAGTTCTATCTAGCACATTCTTCTTGAAGTAGCTGGTTTCCCCATTGGTTTGAGTCTGAGGACCATGCAAGACCTTGGTTCTGTCCAACACTTATATTTTCTAGTGACTAGTTTCCCCATAGGTTTGAGTCCGATCACCATGCAAAAACTTGGTTCTATCTAGCACTTTCTTCTTGAGGTAACTGGTTTCCCCACAAGCTTGAGTCCGAGGACCATGCAAGAACTTGGTTCTGTCCAACACTTATATTTTCTAGTGACTAGTTTCCCCAAAGGTTTGAGTCTGAGCACCGTGCAAGACTTTAGTTCTATCTAGCACTTTCTTGTTGAAGTAGCTGGTTTCCCCATAGGTTTGAGTCCGAGGACCATGCAAGACCGTGGGTCTGTCCAACACTTATATTTTCTAGTGACTGGTTTCCTTATAGGTTTGAGTCCGAGGACTATGCAAAACCTTGGTTCCGTCTAACACTTTCCTATTGAAGTAGTTGGTTTCCACAAAGGTTTGAGTCCAAGGAGCATGCAAGACCTTGTTCTGTCCAACACTTATATTTCCCAGTGACTAGTTTCCCCAAAGGTTTGAGTCCGAGCAATGTGCATGACTTTAGTTCTATCTAGCACTTTCTTGTTGAAGTAGTTGGTTTCCCCATTGGTTTGAGTCCGAGGCCCATGCAAGACCATTGTTTTGTCCAACACTTATATTTCCTAGTGACTAGTTTCCCAATAGGTTTGAATCCGAGGACCGTATAAGACCTTGGTTGTGTCTAGCACTTTCCTCTTGAAGTAGTTGGTTTCCCGAAGGGTTTGAGTCCGAGGAGCATGCAAGACCTTGTTCTGTCCAACATTTATATTTCCCAGTGACTACTTTCCCCATAGGTTTGAGTTCGAGAACCATAAAAGACCTTGGTTCGGTCTAGCACTATCTTCTTGAAGTAGCTGGTTTCCCCATAGGTTTAAGTCCGAGGACCATGCAAGACCTTGGTTCTGTCTAGCACTTCCCTCTTGAACTAGCTGGTTTCCCCATAGATTTGAGTTCGAGGACCATGCAAGATCTTGGTTCTGTCTAGCATTTTCCTCTTGAAGTAGCTGGTATCCCCATAGGTTTGAGTCCGAGGACCGTGCAAGACCTTATTTTGTCCAACACTTATATTTTCTAGTGACTAGTTTCCCCGAAAGTTTGAGTCCGACGATCATGCAAGACCTTGATTCTGTCTTGTACTTTCTTCTTGAAGTAGCTGGTTTCCCCATAGGTTTGAGCCCAAGGACCATGCAAGACCTTGGTTCTGTCCAACACTTATATTTCCTAGTGACTAGTTTCCCCAAAGGTTTGAGTCCGAGCACCGTGCAAGACTTTAGTTCTATCTAGCACTTTCTTGTTGAAGTAGCTCGTTTCCCCATAGGTTTGCGTCCGAGGACCATGCAAGACCGTGGTTCTGTCCAACACTTATATTTTCTAGTGACTGGTTTCCTTATAGGTTTGAGTCCGTGGACCATGCAAAACCTTGGTTCCGTCTAACACTTTCCTATTGAAGTAGTTGGTTTCCCCAAGGGTTTGAGTCCAAGGAGCATGCAACACCTTGTTCGGTCCAACACTTATATTTCCCCGTGACTAGTTTCCCCATAGGTTTGAGTCCGAGCACCCTGCAAGACTCTAGTTCTATCTAGCACTTTCATGTTGAAGTAGTTGGTTTCCCCATTGGTTTGAGTTCGAGGACCATGCAAGACCATTGTTCTGTCCAACACTTATATTTCCTAGTGACTAGTTTCCCTATAGGTTTGAATCCGAGGACCGTATAAGACCTTGGTTCTGTCTAGCACTTTCCTCTTGAAGTAGTTGGTTTCCCCAAGCGTTTGAGTCCGAGGAGCATGCAAGACCTTGTTCTGTCCAACACTTATATTTCCCAGTGACTAGTTTCCCCATAGGTTTGAGTCCGAGAACCACAAAAGACCTTGGTTCGGTCTAGCACTATCTTCTTGAAGTAGTTGGTTTCCCCATAGGTTTAAGTCCGAGGACCATGCAAGACCTTGGTTCTGTCTAACACTTCCCTCTTGAAATAGCTGGTTTCCCCATAGGTTTGAGTTCAAGGAGTATGCAAGACCTTGTTCTGTCCAACACTTATATTTATCAGTGACTAGTTTCTCCATAGGTTTAAGTCCAAAGTGTATACAAGACCCTCGTTATGTCAAGCACTTTCTTCTTGAAGTAGCTGGTTTCCCCATGGGTTTGAGTCCGAGGAGCATGCAAGACCTTGTTCTGTCCAACACTTATATTTTCCAGTGACTAGTTTCCCCATAGGTATGAGTCCAAGGACCACAAAAGTCCTTCGTTCTATCTAGCACATTCTTCTTGAAGTAGCTGGTTTCCCCACAGGTTTGAGTCCGAGGACCACGCAAGACCTTGATTGTGTCCAACACTTATATTTTCTAGTGCCTAGTTTCCCCATAGGTTTGAGTCCGAGGACCACACAAAACCTAGGTTCTGTCTAGCACTTTCTTCTTGAAGTAGCTGGTTTCCCCATAAGTTTGAGTTCGAGGAGCATGCAAGACTTTGTTCTGTCCAACACTTATATTTCTCAGTAACTAGTTTCCAAATAGGTTTGAGTCCGAAGACTATACAAGACCCTGGTTATGTCAAGCACTTTCTTCTTGAAGTAGCTGGTTTCCCCATAGGTTTGAGTTCGAGGACCATGCAAGATCTTGGTTCTGTCTAGCATTTTCCTCTTGAAGTAGCTGGTATCCCCATAGGTTTGAGTCCGAGGACCGTGCAAGACCTTATTCTGTCCAACACTTATATTTTCTAGTGACTAGTTTCCCCGAGAGTTTGAGTCCGATGATCATGCAAGACCTTGATTCTGTCTTGTACTTTCTTCTTGAAGTAGCTGGTTTCCCCATAGGTTTGAGCCCAAGGACCATGCAAGACCTTGGCTCTGTCCAACACTTATATTTCCTAGTGACTAGTTTCCCCAAAGGTTTGAGTCCGAGCACCGTGCAAGACTTTAGTTCTATCTAGCACTTTCTTGTTGAAGTAGCTGGTTTCCCTATAGGTTTGAGTCCGAGGACCATGCAAGACCGTGGTTCTGTCCAACACTTATATTTTCTAGTGACTGGTTTCCTTATAGGTTTGAGTCCGTGGACCATGCAAAACCTTGGTTCCGTCTAACACTTTCCTATTGAAGTAGTTGGTTTCCCCAAGGGTTTGAGTCCAAGGAGCATGCAAGACCTTGTTCTGTCCAACACTAATATTTCCCAGTGACTAGTTTCCCCATAGGTTTGAGTCCGAGCACCGTGCAAGACTCTAGTTCTATCTAGCACTTTCTTGTTGAAGTAGTTGGTTTCCCCATTGGTTTGAGTCCGAGGACCATGCAAGACCATTGTTCTGTCCAACACTTATATTTCCTAGTGACTAGTTTCCCTATAGGTTTGAATCCGAGGACCGTATAAGACCTTGGTTTTGTCTAGCACTTTCCTCTTGAAGTAGTTGGTTTCCCCAAGGGTTTGAGTCCGAGGAGCATGCATGACCTTGTTCTGTCCAACACTTATATTTCCCAGTGACTAGTTTCCCTATAGGTTTGAATCCGAGGACCGTATAAGACCTTGGTTTTGTCTAGCACTTTCCTCTTGAAGTAGTTGGTTTCCCCAAGGGTTTGAGTCCGAGGAGCATGCATGACCTTGTTCTGTCCAACACTTATATTTCCCAGTGACTAGTTTCCCTATAGGTTTGAGTCCGAGAACCATAAAAGACCTTGGTTCGGTCTAGCACTATCTTCTTGAAGTAGCTGGTTTCCCCATAGGTTTAAGTCCGAGGACCATGCAAGACCTTGGTTCTGTCTAACACTTCCCTCTTGAAATAGCTGGTTTCCCCATAGGTTTGAGTTCGAGGAGTATGCAAGACCTTGTTCTGTCCAACACTTATATTTCTCAGTGACTAGTTTCCCCATAGGTTTAAGTCCAAAGAGTATACAAGACCCTCGTTATGTCAAGCACTTTCTTCTTGAAGTAGCTGGTTTCCCCATGGGTTTGAGTCCGAGGAGCATGCAAGACCTTGTTCTGTCCAACACTTATATTTTCCAGTGACTAGTTTCCCCATAGGTTTGAGTCCAAGGACCACAAAAGTCCTTCGTTCTATCTCGCACATTCTTCTTGAAGTAGCTGGTTTCCCCACAGGTTTGAGTCCGAGGACCATGCAAGACCTTGATTGTGTCCAACACTTATATTTTCTAGTGCCTAGTTTCCCCAAAGGTTTGAATCCGAGGACCACACAAAACCTAGGTTCTGTCTAGCACTTTCTTCTTGAAGTAGCTGGTTTCCCCATAAGTTTGAGTTCGAGGAGCATGCAAGACTTTGTTCTGTCCAACACTTATATTTCTCAGTAACTAGTTTCCACATAGGTTTGAGTCCGAAGACTATACAAGACCCTGGTTATGTCAAGCACTTTCTTCTTGAAGTAGCTGGTTTCCCCATAGGTTTGAGTTCGAGGACCATGCAAGATCTTGGTTCTGTCTAGCATTTTCCTCTTGAAGTAGCTGGTATCCCCATAGGTTTGAGTCCAAGGACCGTGCAAGACCTTATTCTGTCCAACACTTATATTTTCTAGTGACTAGTTTCCCCATATGTTTGATTCCCAGGACCATGCAAGACCTTGGTTCTGTCTAGCACTTTCCTCTTGAAGTAGTTGGTTTCCCCATAAGTTTGAGTCCGAGGAGCATGCAAGTCCTTGTTTTGTCCAACACTTATATTTTTCAGTGAGTAGTTTCTCCATAGTTTTGAGTCCGAGGACCATAAAAGGCTTTGGTTCTGTCTAGCACTTTCTTCTTGAAGTAGCTGGTTTCCCCACAGGTTTGAGTCCGAGGACCATGCAATACCTTGGTTATGTCCAACACTTATATTTTCTAGTGCCTAGTTTCTCAATTGGTTTGAGTCCGAGGACCACGCAAAACCTTGGTTCTGTCCAAAACTTATATTTTCTAGTGACTAGTTTCCCCATAGGTTTGAGTCCATGGACTGTGGAAGACCTTGGCTCTGTTTAACACTTATATTTTCTAGTGACTAGTTTCCTTATAGGTTTGAGTCCAAGGACCATGTAAGACCTTGGTTCTGTCTAGCACTTTCCTCTTCAAGTAGTTGGTTTCCCCATAGGTTTGAGTCCGAGGACCATGCAAGTCCTTGGTTCTGTCTAGCACTTTCCTCTTGAAGTAGTTGGTTTCCCCATAGGTTTGAGTCCGCGGAGCATGCAAGATCTTATTCTGTCCAACACTTATATTTTCCAGTGACTAGTTTCCCCATAGGTTTGAGTCCGAGGACCATAAAAGACCTTGGTTCTGTATAGCACTTTCTTCTTGAAGTAGCTGGTTTCCCCACAGGTTTGAGTCCGAGGACCATGCAAAATCTTGGTTCTGTCTAGCATTTTCCTCTTGAAGTAGCTGGTATCCCCATAGGTTTGAGTCCGAGGACCGTGCAAGATCTTATTCTGTCCAACACTTATATTTCCTAGTGACTAGTTTCCCTAAAGGTTTGAGTCCGAGCACCGTGCAAGACTTTAGTTCTATCTAGCACTTTCTTGTTGAAGTAGCTGGTTTCCCTATAGGTTTGAGTTCGAGGACCATGCAAGACCGTGGTTCTATCCAACACTTATATTTTCTAGTGACTGGTTTCCTTATAGGTTTGAGTCCGTGGACCATGCAAAACCTTGGTTCCGTCTAACACTTTCCTATTGAAGTAGTTGGTTTCCCCAAGGGTTTGAGTCCAAGGAGCATGCAAGACCTTGTTCTGTCCAACGCTTATATTTCCCAGTGACTAGTTTCCCCATAGGTTTGAGTCCGAGCACCGTGCAAGACTCTAGTTCTATCTAGCACTTTCTTGTTGAAGTAGTTGGTTTCCCCATTGGTTTAAGTCCGAGGACCATGCAAGACCATTGTTCTGTCCAACACTTATATTTCCTAGTGACTAGTTTCCCTATAGGTTTGAATCCGAGGACCATATAAGACCTTGGTTCTGTCTAGCACTTTCCCCTTGAAGTAGTTGGTTTCCCCAAGGGTTTGAGTCCGAGGAGCATGCAAGACCTTGTTCTGTCCAACACTTATATTTCCCAGTGACTAGTTTCCCCATAGGTTTGAGTCCGAGAACCATAAAAGACCTTTGTTCGGTCTAGCACTATCTTCTTGAAGTAGCTGGTTTCCCCATAGGTTTAAGTCCGTGGACCATGCAAGACCTTGGTTCTGTCTAACACTTCCCTCTTGAACTAGCTGGTTTCCCCATAGGTTTGAGTTCGAGGAGTATGCAAGACCTTGTTCTGTCCAACACTTATATTTCTCAGTAACTAGTTTCCCCATAGGTTTAAGTCCAAATAGTATACAAGACCCTCGTTATGTCAAGCACTTTCTTCTTGAAGTAGCTGGTTTCCCCATGGGTTTGAGTCCGAGGAGCATGCAAGACCTTGTTCTGTCCAACACTTATATTTTCCAGTGACTAGTTTCCCCATAGGTTTGAGTCCAAGGACCACAAAAGTCCTTCGTTTTATCTAGCACATTCTTCTTGAAGTAGCTGGTTTCCCCACAGGTTTGAGTCCGAGGACCATGCAAGACCTTGATTGTGTCCAACACTTATATTTTCTAGTGCCTAGTTTCCCCATTGGTTTGAGTCCGCGGACCACACAAAACCTAGGTTCTGTCTAGCACTTTCTTCCTGAAGTAGCTGGTTTCCCCACAAGTTTGAGTTCGAGGAGCATGCAAGACTTTGTTCTGTCCAACACTTATATTTCTCAGTAACTAGTTTCCACATAGGTTTGAATCCGAAGACTATACAAGACCCCGGTTATGTCAAGCATATTCTTCTTGAAGTAGCTGGTTTCCCCACAGGTTTGAGTTCGAGGACCATGCAAGATCTTGGTTCTGTCTAGCATTTTCCTCTTGAAGTAGCTGGTATCCCCATAAGTTTGAGTCCGAGGACCGTGCAAGACCTTATTCTGTCCAACACTTATCTTTTCTAGTGACTAGTTTCCCCGAAAGTTTGAGGCCGACGATCATGCAAGACCTTGATTCTGTCTTGTACTTTCTTCTTGAAGTAGCTGGTTTCCCCATAGGTTTGAGCCCAAGGACCATGCAAGACCTTGGTTCTGTCCAACACTTATATTTCCTAGTGACTAGTTTCCCCAAAGGTTTGAGTCCGAGCCCCGTGCAAGACTTTAGTTCTATCTAGCACTTTCTTGTTGAAGTAGCTGGTTTCCCCATAGGTTTGAGTCCGAGGACCATGCAAGACCGTGGTTCTGTCCAACACTTATATTTTCTAGTGACTAGTTTCTCCAAAAGTTTAAGTCCGAGGAGCATACAAGACCTTGTTTTGTCGAACACTTATATTTTCCAGTTACTAGTTTCCCATAGGTTTGAGTCCAAGGACCACAAAAGTCCTTCGTTCTATCTAGCACATTCTTCTTGAAGTAGCTGGTTTCCCCACAGGTTTGAGTCCGAGGGCCATGCAAGACCTTGATTGTGTCCAACACTTATATTTTCTAGTGCCTAGTTTCCCCATAGGTTTGAGTCCGAGGACCACACAAAACCTAGGTTCTGTCTAGCACTTTCTTCTTGAAGTAGCTGGTTTCCCCATAAGTTTAAGTTCGAGGATCATGCATGACTTTGTTCTGTCCAACACTTATATTTCTCAGTAACTAGTTTCCACATAGGTTTGAGTCCGATGACTATACAGGACCCTGGTTATGTCAAGCACTTTCTTCTTGAAGTAGCTGGTTTCCCCATAGGTTTGAGTTCGAGGACCATGCAAGATCTTGGTTCTGTCTAGCATTTTCCTCTTGAAGTAGCTGGTATCCCCATAGGTTTGAGTCCAAGGATCGTGCAAGACCTTATTCTGTCCAACACTTATATTTTCTAGTGACTAGTTTCCCCGAAAGTTTGAGTCTGACGATCATGCAAGACCTTGATTCTGTCTTGTACTTTCTTCTTGAAGTAGCTGGTTTCCCCAGAGGTTTGAGCCCAATGGCCATGCAAGATCTTGGTTCTGTCCAACACTTATATTTCCTAGTGACTAGTTTCCCCATAGATTTGAGTCCAAGGACCATGCAAGATCTTGGTTCTATCTAGCACTTTCCTCTTGAAGTTGCTGGTTTCCCCAAAGGTTTGAGTCCAATGACCATACAAGAACTTAGTTCTGTCCAACAATTATATTTTCTAGTGACTAGTTTCCCCAAAGGTTTAAGTCCGATGACCATGCAAGACCTTTGTTCTGTCTAACACTTATATTTCCTAGTGACTATTTTCCCCAAAGGTTTGAGTCCAAGGACCGTGTAAGACCTTGGTTCTGTCTAGGACTTTCCTCTTCAAGTAGTTGGTTTCCCCATATGTTTGATTCCGAGGACCATGCAAGACCTTGGTTTTGTCTAGCACTTTCCTCTTGAAGTAGTTGGTTTCCCCATAAGTTTGAGTCCGAGGAGCATGCAAGACCTTGTTTTGTCCAACACTTATATTTTCCAGTGACCAGTTTCCCCATAGTTTTTAGTCCGAGGACCATAAAAGGCTTTGGTTCTGTCTAGCACTTTCTTCTTGAAGTAGCTGGTTTCCCCACAGGTTTGAGTCCGAGGACCATGCAATACCTTGGTTATGTCCAACACTTACATTTTCTAGTGCCTAGTTTCCCAATAGGTTTGAGTCCGAGGACCACGCAAAACCTTGGTTCTGTCCAACACTTATATTTTCTAGTTACTAGTTTCCCCATAGGTTTGAGTCCATGGAACGTGGAAGACCTTGGCTCTGTTTAACACTTATATTTTCTGGTGACTAGTTTCCTTATAGGTTCGAGTCCAAGGACCATGCAAGTCCTTGGTTCTGTCTAGCACTTTCTTCTTGAAGTAGCTGGTTTCCCCACAGGTTTGAGTCCGAGGACCATGCAAAATCTTGGTTATGTCCAACACTTATATTTTCTAGTGCCTAGTTTCCCCAAAGTTTTGAATCCGAGGACCACGCAACACCCTGGTTCTGTCTAGCACTTTCTTCTTGAAGTAGCTGGTTTCCCCATAGGTTTGAGTCCAAGGACCATGCAAGACCTTGGTTCTGTCCAACACTTATATTTTCTAGTGACTAGTTTCCCTATAGGTTTGAGTCCGAGGACAATGCAAGACCTTGGTTCTGTCTAACACTTTCCTATTGAAGTAGTTGGTTTCCCCATAAGTTTGAGTCCGAGCACCACACAATACCTTTGTTCTGTCTAACACATATATTTCCTTGTGACTAGTTTCCCCATAGGTTTGAGTTTGAGGACCATGCAAGATCCTGGTTCTGTCTAGCATTTTCCTCTTTAAGCAGATGGTATCCCCAAAGGTTTGAGTTCGGGGACCATGCAAGACCTTATTCTGTCCAACACTTATATTTTCTAGTGACTAGTTTCCCCATAGGTTTAAGTCTGAGAATCATGCAAGTCCTTGATTCTGTCTTGTATTTTCTTCTTGAAGTAGCTGGTTTCCCCAAGGGTTTGAGCCCGAGGACCATGCAAGACCTTGGTTCTGTCTAACACTTATATTTCATAGTGACTAGTTTCCCCACAGGTTTGATTCCAAGGACCATGCAAGACCTTGGTTCTGTCAAACAGTTTCCTCTTGAAGTAGCTGGTTTCCCCATAGATTTGAGTGCAATGACCATACAAGACCTTGGTTCTGTCCAACACTTATATTTTCTAGTGATTAGTTTCGCCAAAGGTTTAAGTCCGATGACCATGCAAGACATTGGTTCTGTCTAACACTTATATTTCCTCGTGACTATTTTCACCATAGGTTTGAGTCCAAGGGCCATGTAAGACCTTGGTTCTGTCTAGCACTTTCCTCTTCAAGTAGTTGGTTTCCCCATAAGTTTGAGTCCGAGGGCCATGCAAGACCTTGGTTCTATCTAGCACTTTCCTCTTGAAGTAGCTGGCTTCCCCATAGGTTTGAGTCCGAGGAGAATGCAAGACCTTGTTCTGTCCAACACTTTTATTTTCCAGTGACTAGTTTCCCCATAGGTTTGAGTCCGAGCACCGTGCAAGACTTTAGTTCTATCTAGCGCTTTCTTCTTGAAGTAGCTGGTTTCCCAATAGGTTTGAGTCCGAGGACCATGCATGACCATTGTTCTGTCCAACACTTATATTTCCCAGTGACTAGTTTCCCCATAGGTTTGAGTCAGAAGACCATACAAGACCTTGGTTACGTCAAGCGCTTTCTTCTTGAAGTAGCTGGTTTCCCCATAGGTTTGAGTTTGAGGACCACGCAAGACCTTGGTTCTATCCAACACTTATATTGTCTAGTGACTAGTTTCCCCATAGGTTTGAGCCCGATGACCATGCAAAAAATTGGTTCTGTCTTGCACTTTCTTCTTGAGGTAACTGGTTTCCCCATAGGCTTGAGTCTGAGGACCATGCAAGAACTTGGTTCTGTTCAACACTTATATTTTCTAGTGACCAGTTTCCCCATAGGTTTGAGTCCGAGGACCATACAAGACCTTGGCTCTGTCTAGCACTTTCCTCTTGAAGTAGTTGGTTTCCACATGGGTTTGAGTTCGAGGAGCATGCAAAGCCTTGTACTGTCCAACACTTATATTTTCCAGTGACTAGTTTCCCCATAGGTTTGAGTCCAAGAACCATAAAAGACCTTCGTTCTATCTAGCACTTTCTTCTTGAAGTAGCTGGTTTCCCCACAAGTTTGAGTCCGAGGACCATGCAAGACCTTGGTTATGTCCAACACTTATATTTTCTAGTGCCTAGCTTCCCCATAGATTTGAGTCCAAGGACCATGCAAGACCTTGGTTCTGTCTAGCACTTTCTTCTTGAAGTAGCTGGTTTCTCCAAAGGTTTGAGTTCGAGGAGCATGCAAGACCTTGTTCTGTCCAACACTTATAATTCTCAGTGACTAGTTGCCCCATAGGTTTGAGTCCGCAGACTATACAAGACCCGGGTCATGTCAAGCGCATTCTTATTGAAGTAGCTGGTTTCCCCATAGGTTTGAGTTCGAGGACCATGCAAGATCTTGGTTTTGTCTAGCATTTTCCTCTTGAAGTAGCTGGTATCCCCATAGGTTTGAGTCCGAGGACCGTGCAAGACCTCATTCTGTCCAACACTTATATTTTCTAGTGACTAGTTTCCCTATAGGTTTGAGTCCGACGATCAAGCAAGACCTTGTTTCTGTCTTGTACTTTCTTCTTGAAGTAGCTGGTTGCCCCATAGGTTTGAGCCCGAGGACCATACAAGACCTTGGTTCTGTCCAACACTTATATTTCCTAGTGACTAGCTTCCCCATAGATTTGAGTCCAAGGACCATGCAAGACCTTGGTTCTGTCTTGCACTTTCCTCTTGATGTAGCTGATTTCCCCATAGGTTTGAGTCCAATGACCATACAATACCTTGGTTCTGTCCAACTCTTATATTTTCTAGTGACTAGTTTCCCTAAAGGTTTAAGTCCGATGACCATGCAAGACCTTTGTTCTGTCTAACACTTATATTTCCTTGTGACTATTTTCCCCATAGGTTTGAGTCCAAGGACCATGTAAGACCTTGGTTCTGTCAAGCACTTTCCTCTTTAAGTAGTTGATTTCCCCATAGGTTTGATTCCGAGGACCATGCAAGATCTTGGTTCTGTCTAGCACTTTCCTCTTGAAGTAGCTGGTTTCCCCATAAGTTTGAGTCCGAGGAGCATGCAAGACCTTGTTTTGTCCAACACTTATATTTTCCAGTGACTAGTTTCCCCATAGGTTTGAGTCCGAGGACCATGAAAGACTTTGGTTCTGTCAAGGACTTTCTTTTTGAAGTAGATGGTTTCCCCACAGGTTTGAGTCCGAGGACCATGCAAGACCTTGGTTATGTCTAACACTTATATTTTCTAGTGCCTAGTTTCCCCATAGGTTTAAGTCCGAGGACCATGCAAAATCTTGGTTCTGTCCAACACTTATATTTTCTAGTGACTAGTTTCCCCATAGATTTGAGTCCAAGGACAATGCAAGACCTTGGCTCTGTCCAACACTTATATTTTGTAGTGACTAGTTTCCTTATAGGTTTGAGCCCGAGGACCATGCAAGACCTTGGTTTTGTCTAACACTTTCCTCTTGAAGTAGTTGCTTTCCCCATAGGTTTGAGTTCGAGGACCTTGCAAGATCTTGGTTTTGTCTAGCATTTTCCTCTTGAAGTAGCTGGTATCGCCATAGGTTTAAGTCCGAGGACCGTGAAAGACCTTATTCTGTCCAACACTTATATTTTCTAGTGACTAGTTTTCCCATAGGTTTGAGTCCGACGATCATGCAAGACCTTGATTCTGTCTAGCACTTTGCTCTCGAAGTAGCTAGTTTCCCCATAGGTTTGAATCCAATGACCATACAAGAACTTGGTTCTGTCCAACACTTATATTTTCTAGTCACTAGTTTCCCCAAAGGTTTAAGTCCGATGACCATGCAAGACCTTGGTTCTATCTAACACTTATATTTCCTCGTGACTATTTTCCCCATAGGTTTGAGTCCAAGGACCACGTAACACCTTGGTTCTGTCTAGCACTTTCCTCTTCAAGTAGTTGGTTTCCCCATAGGTTTGAGTCCGAGGAGCATGCAAGACCTTGTTCTGTCCAACACTTTTATTTTCCAGTGACTAGTTTCCCATAGGTTTGAGTCCGAGCACCATAAAAAACCTTGGTTCTGTCTAGCACTTTCTTCTTGAAGTAGTTGGTTTCCCCACAGGTTTGAGTCCGAGGACCATGCAAGACCTTGGTTATGTCCAACACTTATATTTTCTAGTGCCTAGTTTCCCCATAGGTTTGAGTCCGAGGACCACGCAAAACCTTGGTTCTGTCTAGCACTTTCTTCTTGAAGTAGCTGGTTTCCCCATAGGTTTGAGTTCAAGGTCCATGCAAGACCATGGTTCTATCCAACACTTATATTTTCTAGTGACTAGTTTCCTTATAAGTTTGAGTCCGAGGACCATGCAAGACCTTGGTTCAGTCTAACACTTTCCTCTCGAAGTAGATGGTTTCCCCATAAGTTTGAGTCCGAAAACCATACAATACCATTGTTCTGTCTAACACTTATATTTCTTTGTGACTAGTTTCCCCATAGGTTTGAGTTCGAGGATCACGCAAGATCTTGGTTCTGTCTAGCATTTTCCTCTTGAAGTAGCTGGTATTCCCATAGGTTTCAGTCTGCGGAGCATACAAGACCTTATTCTGTCCAACACTTAAATTTTCTAGTGAGCAGTTATCCCATAGGTTTGAGTTCGAGGATGATGCAAGACTTTGATTCTGTCTTGCACTTTCTTCTTGAAGTAACTGGTTTCCCCATAGGTTTGAGTCCGAGGAGCATGCAAGATCTTGTTCTGTCCAACACTTATATTTCCCAGTGACTAGTTTCCCCATAGGTTTGAGTCTGAAAACCATAAAAGTCCTTGGTTCGGTTTAGCACTATCTTCTTGAAGTAGCTGGTTTCCCCATAAGTTTGTGTCCGAGAACCATGCAAGACCTTGGTTCTGTCTAGCACTTCCCTCTTAAAGTAGCCGGTTTTCCCATAGGTTTGAGTTCGAGGAGCATGCAAGACCTTGTTCTGTCCAACACTTATATTTCTTAGTGACTAGTTTCCCCATAGGTTTGAGTCAGAAGACCATAAAAGACCTTGGTTATGTCAAGCACTTTCTTCTTGAAGTAGCTGGTTTCCCCATAGGTTTGAGTTCGAGGACCATGCAAGACCTTGGTTCTGTCCAACACTTATATTTTCTAGTGACTAGTTTCCCCGTAGGTTTGAGTCCGATGACCACGCACAAACTTGTTTCTGTCCAGCACCTTCTTCTTGAGGTAACTGGATTCCCCAGAGGCTTGAGTCCGGCAACCATGCAAGAACTTGGTTCTGTCCAACACTTATATTTTCTAGTGACTAGTTTCTCCATAGGTTTGAGTCCGAGGACCATGCAGGACCATTGTTCTGTCCAACACTTATATTTCCTAGTGACTAGTTTTCCCAAATGTTTGAGTCCGAGAACCATGCAAGATATTAGTTCTGTCTAACACTTTCTTCTTGAAGTAGCTGGTTTCTTCATCGATTTGTGTCCGAGGACCGTGCAAGACCATGGTTCTGTCCAACACTTATATTTCCTAGTGACTAGTTTTCCCATAGGTTTGATTCCAAGGACCATACAAGGCCTTGGTTCTGCCTAGCACTTTCCTCTTGAAGTAGTTGGTTTCCCCAAAGGTTTGAGTCCGAGAAGCATGCAAGACTTTGTTCTGTCCAACACTTATATTTCCCAGTGACTAGTTTCCCCATAGGTTTGTCTAGCACTTCCCTCTTGAAGTAGCTGGTTTCCCCATAGGTTCAAGTTAGAGGAGCATGCAAGACCTTGTTCTGTCCAACACTTATATTTCTCAGTGACTAGTTTCCCATAGGTTTGAGTCCGAAGACCATACAAGACCTTGGTTATGTCAAGCACTTTCTTCGTGAAGTAGCTGGTTTGCCATAGGTTTGAGTTCGAGGACCATGCAAGACTTTGGTTCTGTCCAACACTTATATTTTTAGTGACTAGTTTCCTCATAGGTTTGAGTCCGATGACCATGCAAAAACCTAGTTCTGTCTAGCACTTTCCTCTTGGAGTATTTGGTTTCCCCAAGGGTTTGATTCCGAGGAGCATGCAAGACCTTGTTCTGTCCAACACTTCTGTTTCTCAGTGACTAGTTTTCCCATAGGTTTGAGTCCGATGACCATACAAGACCCTGGTTATGTCAAGCACTTTCTTCTTGAAGTAGCTGGTTTGCCATAGGTTTGAGTTCGAGGACCATGCAAGACTTTGGTTCTGTCCAACACTTATATTTTCTAGTGACTAGTTTCCTCATAGGTTTGAGTCCGATGACCATGCAAAAACCAAGTTCTGTCTAGCACTTTCCTCTTGGAGTATTTGGTTTCCCCAAGGGTTTGATTCCGAGGAGCATGTCAGACTTTGTTCTGTCCAACACTTATATTTCCCAGTGACTAGTTTCCCCATAGGTTTAAGTCCGAGAACCATAAATGACCTTAGTTCAGTCTAGCACTATCTTCTTGAAGTAGCCGGTTTCCCCATAGGTTTGAGTCCGAGGACCATGGAAGATCTTGGTTTTGTCTAGCACTTCCCTCTTGAAGTAGCTGGTTTCCCCATAGGTTCAAGTTAGAGGAGCATGCAAGACCTTGTTCTGTCCAACACTTATATTTCTCAGTGACTAGTTTCCCATAGGTTTGAGTCCGAAGACCATACAAGACCTTGGTTATGTCAAGCACTTTCTTCTTGAAGTAGCTGGTTTCCCCATAAGTTTGAGTTCGAGGACCATGCAGGACCATTGTTCTGTCCAACACTTATATTTCCTAGTGACTAGTTTTCCCAAATGTTTGAGTCCGAGAACCATGCAAGATATTAGTTCTGTCTAACACTTTCTTCTTGAAGTAGCTGGTTTCGCCATCGATTTGTGTCCGAGGACCGTGCAAGACCATGGTTCTGTCCAACACTTATATTTCCTAGTGACTAGTTTTCCCATAGGTTTGATTCCAAGGACCATACAAGGCCTTGGTTCTGCCTAGCACTTTCCTCTTGAAGTAGTTGGTTTCCCCAAGGGTTTGAGTCCGAGAAGCATGCAAGACTTTGTTCTGTCCAACACTTATATTTCCCAGTGACTAGTTTCCCCATAGGTTTAAGTCCGAGAACCATAAATGACCTTAGTTCAGTCTAGCACTATCTTCTTGAAGTAGCCGGTTTCCCCATAGGTTTGAGTCCGAGGACCATGGAAGATCTTGGTTTTGTCTAGCACTTCCCTCTTGAAGTAGCTGGTTTCCCTGTAGGTTCAAGTTTGAGGAGCATGCAAGACCTTGTTCTGTCCAACACTTATATTTCTCAGTGACTAGTTTCCCATAGGTTTGAGTCCGAAGACCATACAAGACCTTGGTTATGTCAAGCACTTTCTTCGTGAAGTAGCTGGTTTGCCATAGGTTTGAGTTCGAGGACCATGCAAGACTTTGGTTCTGTCCAACACTTATATTTTTAGTGACTAGTTTCCTCATAGGTTTGAGTCCGATGACCATGCAAAAACCTAGTTCTGTCTAGCACTTTCCTCTTGGAGTATTTGGTTTCCCCAAGGGTTTGATTCCGAGGAGCATGCAAGACCTTGTTCTGTCCAACACTTCTGTTTCTCAGTGACTAGTTTTCCCATAGGTTTGAGTCCGATGACCATACAAGACCCTGGTTATGTCAAGCACTTTCTTCTTGAAGTAGCTGGTTTGCCATAGGTTTGAGTTCGAGGACCATGCAAGACTTTGGTTCTGTCCAACACTTATATTTTCTAATGACTAGTTTCCTCATAGGTTTGAGTCCGATGACCATGCAAAAACCAAGTTCTGTCTAGCACTTTCCTCTTGGAGTATTTGGTTTCCCCAAGGGTTTGATTCCGAGGAGCATGTAAGACTTTGTTCTGTCCAACACTTATATTTCCCAGTGACTAGTTTCCCCATAGGTTTAAGTCCGAGAACCATAAATGACCTTAGTTCAGTCTAGCACTATCTTCTTGAAGTAGCCGATTTCCCCATAGGTTTGAGTCCGAGGACCATGGAAGATCTTGGTTTTGTCTAGCACTTCCCTCTTGAAGTAGCTGGTTTCCCCATAGGTTCAAGTTAGAGGAGCATGCAAGACCTTGTTCTGTCCAACATTTATATTTCTCAGTGACTAGTTTCCCATAGGTTTGAGTCCGAAGACCATACAAGACCTTGGTTATGTCAAGCACTTTCTTCTTGAAGTAGCTGGTTTCCCCATAAGTTTGAGTTCGAGGACCATGCAAGACCTTGGTTCTGTCCAACACTTATATTTTCTAGTGACTAGTTTCCCCGTAGGTTTGAGTCCGATGACCACGCATAAACTTGCTTCTGTCTAGCACCTTCTTCTTGAGGTAACTGGATTCCCCAGAGGCTTGAGTCCGACAACCATGCAAGAACTTGGTTCTGTCCAACACATATATTTTCTAGTGACTAGTTTCCCCATAGGTTTGAGTCCGAGGACCACGCAAAACATTGGTTCTGTCCAGCACTTTCTTCTTGAAGTAGCTGGTTTCCCCATAGGTTTGAGTCCGAGGACCATGTAGGACCATTGTTCTGTCCAACACTTATATTTCCTAGTGACTAGTTTTCCCAAATGTTTGAGTCCGAGAACCATGCAAGATATTAGTTTTGTCTAACACTTTCTTCTTGAAGTAGCTGGTTTCGCCATTGATTTGTGTCCGAGGACCGTGCAAGACCATGGTTCTGTCCAACACTTATATTTCCTAGTGACTAGTTTTCCCATAGGTTTGATTCCAAGGACCATACAAGGCCTTGGTTCTGCCTAGCACTTTCCTCTTGAAGTAGTTGGTTTCCCCAAGGGTTTGAGTCCGAGGAGCATGCAAGACTTTGTTCTGTCCAACACTTATATTTCCCAGTGACTAGTTTCCCCATAGGTTTAAGTCCGAGAACTATAAATGACCTTAGTTCAGTCTAGCACTATCTTCTTGAAGTAGCCGGTTTCCCCATAGGTTTGAGTCCGAGGACCATGGAAGATCTTGGTTTTGTCTAGCACTTCCCTCTTGAAGTAGCTGGTTTCCCCATAGGTTCAAGTTAGAGGAGCATGCAAGACCTTGTTCTGTCTAACACTTATATTTCTCAGTGACTAGTTTCCCATAGGTTTGAGTCCGAAGACCATACAAGACCTTGGTTATGTCAAGCACTTTCTTCGTGAAGTAGCCGGTTTGCCATAGGTTTGAGTTCGAGGACCATGCAAGACTTTGGTTCTGTCCAACACTTATATTTTCTAGTGACTAGTTTCCTCATAGGTTTGAGTCCGATGACCATGCAAAAACCTAGTTCTGTCTAGCACTTTCCTCATGGAGTATTTGGTTTCCCCAAGGGTTTGATTCCGAGGAGCATGCAAGACCTTGTTCTGTCCAACACTTCTGTTTCTCAGTGACTAGTTTTCCCATAGGTTTGAGTCCGATGACCATACAAGACCCTGGTTATGTCAAGCACTTTCTTCTTGAAGTAGCTGGTTTGCCATAGGTTTGAGTTCGAGGACCATGCAGGACTTTGGTTCTGTCCAACACTTATATTTTCTAGTGACTAGTTTCCTCATAGGTTTGAGTCCGATGACCATGCAAAAACCAAGTTCTGTCTAGCACTTTCCTCTTGGAGTATTTGGTTTCCCCAAGGGTTTGATTCCGAGGAGCATGTAAGACCTTGTTCTGTCCAACACTTATATTTCCCAGTGACTAGTTTCCCCATAGGTTTGAGTCCGAGAACCATAAAAGACCTTGGTTCGGTCTAACACTATCTTCTTGAAGTAGCTGGTTTCTCCATAGGTTTGAGTCCGAAGACCATACAAGACCCTGGTTATGTCAAGCACTTTCTTCTTGAAGTAGCTTGTTCCCCCATAGGTTCGAGGACCATGCAAGACCTTGGTTCTATCCAACACTTATATTTTCTAGTGACTAGTTTCCCCATAGGTTTGACTCCGAAGACCATACAAGTCCTTGGTTCTGTCTAGCACTTTCCTCTTGAAGTAGTTGGCTTCCCCAAGGGTTTGAGTCCGAGGAGCGTGCAAGACCTTGTTCTGTCCAACAATTATATTTTCCAGTGACTAGTTTCCCCATAGGTTTGAGTCCAAGGACCATAAAAGACCTTGGTTCTATCTAGCACTTTCTTCTTGAAGTAGCTGGTTTCCCCACAGGTTTGAGTCTGAGGACCATGCAAGGCCTTGGTTATATCCAACACTTTTATTTTCTAGTGCCTAGTTTCCCCACAGGTTTGAGTCCGAGGACCGCACAAAACCTTGGTTCTGTCTAGCACTTTCTTCTTGAAGTAGCTGGTTTCCCCATAGGTTTAAGTCCAAAGACCATGCAAGACCTTGGTTCTGTCCAGCACTTATATTTCCTTTTAGGTTTGAGTTCGAGGACCATGCAAGATCTTGGTTCTGTCTAGCACTTTCCTCTTCAAGTAGTTAGTTTCCCCATAAGTTTGAGTCCGAGGACCATGCAATACCTTTGTTCTGTCTAACACTTATATGTCCTTGTGACTAGTTTCCCCAAAGGTTTGAGTTCGAGGACCATGCAAGATCTTGATTCTGTCTAGCACTTTCCTCTTCAAGTAGTTGGTTTCCCCATAGGTTTGAGTCTGAGGACCATGCCAGACCTCGGTTCTGTCTAGCACTTTCCTCTTGAAGTAGCTGGTTTCCCCATAGGTTTGAGTCCGAGGACCATACAAGACCATGGTTCTGTCTAGCACTTTCCACTTGAAGTAGTTGGTTTCCCCTAGGGGTTGAGTCCAAGGAGCATGCAAGACCTTGTTCTGTCCAAAACTTATATTTCTCAATGACTAGTTTCCCCATAGGTTTGAGACCGAAGACCAGACAAGACAATGGTTATGTCAAGCACTTTCTTCTTGAAGTAGCTGGTTCCCCCATAGGTTTGAGTTCGAGGACCATGCAAGACCTTGGTTCTGTCCAACACTTATATTTTCTAGTGACTAGTTTCCCCATAGGTTTGTGTCCGATGACCAAGCAAAAACATGGTTCTCTCTAGCACTTTCTTCTTGAACTAACTGGTTTCCCCAAATGTTTGAGTCCGAGAACCATGCAAGACCTTGTGTCTATCCAACACTTATATTTTCTAGTGACTAGTTTCCCCATAGGTTTGAGTCCGAGGATCATGCAAGTCCTTAATTCTGTCTTGCACTTTCTTCTTGAAGTAGCTGGTTTCCTCATAGGTTTAAGACCGAGGACTATGCAAGACCTTGTTTTGTCCAACACTTATATTTCCTAGTGACTAGTTTCCCCATAGATTTGAGTCCACTGACCATGCAAGACCTTGGTTCTGTCTAGCACTTTCCTCTTGAAGTAACTGGTTTCCCCAAAGGTTTGAGTCCAATGACCATACAAGACCGTGCTTCTGTCCAACACTTATATTTTCTAGTGACTAATTTCCCCAAAGGTTTAAGTCCGATGACCATGCAAGACCTTTGTTTTGTCTAACACTTATATTTCCTTGTGACTATTTTCCCCATAGGTTTGAGTCCAAGGACCATGTAAGACCTTGGTTTTGTCTAGCACTTTCCACTTCAAGTAGTTGGTTTCCCCATAGGTTTGAGTCCGAGGAACATGCAAGACCCTTGTTCTTTCTAGCACTTTCCTCTTGAAGTAGCTGCTTTCCCTATACGTTTGAGTCCGAGGAGCATGCAAGACCTTGTTCTGTCCAACACTTATATTTTCCAGTGACTAGTTTCCCCATAGGTTTGAGTTCGTGGACCATGCAAGACCTTGGTTCTGTCTAACACTTTCCTTTTGAAGTAGTTGGTTTCCCCATAAGTTTGAGTCCGAGGACCATGCAATACCTTTGTTCTTTCTAACACTTATATTTTCTTGTGACTAGTTTCCCCACAGGTTTGAGTTCGTGGACCATGCAAGATCTTGGTTCTGTCTAGCATTTTCCGCTTGAAGTAGCTGGTAACCCCATAGGTTTGAGTCCTAGGACCGTGCAAGACCTTATTCTGTCCAACACTTATATTTTCTAGTGACAAGTTTCCCCATAGGTTTGAGTCTGAGGACCACGCAAATCATTGGTTCTGTCTAGGACTTTCTTCTTGATGTAGCTGGTTTCCCCATAGGTTTGAGTCCGACGACCGTGCAAGACCTTATCCTATCCAACACTTATATTTTCTAGTGACTAGTTTCCCCAAAGGTTTGAGTCCGAGGACCATGCAAGACCTTGGTTCTGTCTAACACTTTCCTTTCAAAGTAGTTGGTTTCCCCATAAGTTTGACTCCGAGGACCGTGCAAGACCTTATTCTGTCCAACACTTATATTTTCTAGTGACTTGTTTCGCCATAGGTTTGAGTCCAATGATCATGCAAGACCTTGATTCTGTCTTGTACTTTCTTCTTGAAGTAGCTGGTTTCCCCATAGGTTTGAGCCCAAGGACCATGCAAGACCTTGGTTCTATCCAACACTTATATTTCCAAGTGACTAGTTTCCCCAAAGATATGAGTCCAAGGACCTTGCAAGACCTTGGTTCTGTCTAGCACTTTCCTCTTGAAGTAGCTGGTTTCCCCATAGGTTTGAGTCCAATGACCACACAAGACCTTGGTTTTGTTCAACACTTATATTTTTAGTGACTAGTTTCTCCAAAAGTTTAAGTCCGATGACCATGCAAGACCTTTGTTCTGTCTAACACTTATATTTCCTTGTGACTATTTTCCCCATTGGTTTGAGTCCCAGGACCATGTAAGACCTTGGTTCTGTGTAGCACTTTCCTCTTCAAGTAGTTGGTTTCCCCACAGGTTTGAGTCCGAGGACCATGCAAGACCTTGGTTCTGTCTAGCACTTTCCTCTTGAAGTAGCTGGTTTCCCCGTAGGTTTGAGTCCGAGGAGCATGCAAGACCTTGTTCTGTCCAACACTAATATTTTCCAATGACTAGTTTCCCCATAAGTTTGAGTCCGAGGAGCATAAAAGACCTTGGTTCTGTCTAGCACTTTCTTCTTGAAGTAGCTGGTTTCCCCACAGGTTGGAGTCCAAGGACAATGCAAGACCTTGCTTATGCCCAACACTTATATTTTCTAGTCCCTAATTTCCCCATTGGTTTAAGTCCGAGTACCATGCAAAACCTTGGTTCTGTCATGCACTTTCTTGTTGAAGTAGCTAGTTTCCGCAAAGGTTTGAGTCCAAGGACCATGCAAGACCTTGGTTCTGTCCAACACTTATATTTTCTAGTGACTAGTTTCCCCATAGGTTTGAGTCCGAGGATCACGCAAAACCTTGGTTCTGTCTAGCACTTTCTTCTTGAAGTAGCTGGTTTCCCCATAGGTTTGAGTCCAAGGACCATGCAAGACCTTGGTTCTGTCCAACACTTATATTTTCTAGTGACTAGTTTCCTTATAGGTTTGTGTCCGAGGTCCATGCAAGACCTTGGTTCTGTCTAACACTTTCCTTTTGAAGTAGTTGGTTTCCCCATAAGTTTGAGTCCGAGGACCATGCAATACCTTTGTTCTGTCTAACACTTATATTTTCTTGTGACTAGTTTCCCCATAAGTTTGAGTTCGTGGACCATGCAAGATCTTGGTTCTGTCTAGCATTTTCCTCTTGAAGTAGCTGGTATCCCCATAGGTTTGAGTCCTAGGACTGTGCAAGACCTTATTCTGTCCAACACTTATATTTTCTAGTGACAAGTTTCCCCATAGGTTTGAGTCCGAGGACCACGCAAATCATTGGTTCTGTCTAGGACTTTCTTCTTGAAGTAGTTGGTTTCCCCATAGGTTTGAGTCCGACGACCGTGCAAGACCTTATCCTATCCAACACTTATATTTCCTAGTGACTAGTTTCCCCAAAGGTTTGAGTCCGAGGACCATGCAAGACCTTGGTTCTGTCTAACACTTTCCTTTCAAAGTAGTTGGTTTCCCCAAAAGTTTGACTCCGAGGACCATGCAATACCTTTGTTCTGTCTAACACTTATATTTCCTTGTGACTAGTTTCCCCATAGATTTGAGTCCAAGGACCATGCAAGACCTTGGGTCTGTCTAGCACTTTCCTCTTGAAGTAACTGGTTTCCCCAAAGGTTTGAGTCCAATGACCATACAAGACCTTGGTTCTGTCCAACACTTATATTTTCTAGTGACTAGTTTCCCCAAAGGTTTAAGTCCGACGACCATGCAAAACCTTTGTTCTGTCTAACACTTATATTTCCTTGTGACTATTTTCCCCATAGGTTTGAGTCCAAGGACCATTGAAGACCTTGGTTCTGTCTAGCGCTTTCCTCTTCAAGTAGTTGGTTCCCCATAGGTTTGAGTCCGAGGACAATGCAAGACCTTGGTTATGTCGAGCACTTTTCTCTTGAAGTAGAATAGGTTTGAGTCCGAGGAGCATGCAAGACCTTGTTTTGTCCAACAGTTATATTTTCCGGAGAATAGTTTCCCCATAGGTTTGAGTCCGAGGACTATAAAAGACCTTGGTTCTGTCTAGCACTTCCTTCTTGAAGTAGCCGGTTTCCCCACAGGTTTGAGTCCGAGGACCATGCAAGACCTTGGTTATGTCCAACAATTATATTTTCTAGTGCCTAGTTTCCCCATAGGTTTGAGTTCGAGGACCACGCAAAAACTTTGTTCTGTCTAGCACTTTCTTCTTGAAGTAGCTGCTTTCCCCATAGGTTTGAGTCCAAGGACCATGCAAGACCTTGGTTCTGTCCAACACTTGTATTTTCTAGTGACTAGTTTCCTTATAGGTTTAAGTCCGTGGACTATGCAAGACCTTGGTTCTGTCTAACACTTTCCTTTTGAAGTAGTTGGTTTCCCCATAAGTTTGAGTCCGAGGACCATGCAATACATTTGTTCTGTCTAACACTTATATTTCCTTGTGACTAGTTTCCCCATAGGTTTGAGTTCGAGGACCATGCAAGATCTTGGTTCTGTCTAACATTTTCCGCTTGAAGTAGCTGGTAACCCCATAGGTATGAGTCCGAGGACCGTGCAAGACCTTATTCTGTCCAACACTTTTATTTTCTAGTGACTAGTTTCGCCATAGGTTTGAGTCCAAGGATCATGCAAGACCTTGATTCTGTCTTGTACTTTCTTCTTGAAGTAGCTGGTTTCCCCAAAGGTTTGAGCCCGAGGACCATGCAAGACCTTGGTTCTGTCCAACACTTATATTTCCTAGTGACTATTTTCCCCAAAGATATGAGTCCAAGGACCATGCAAGACCTTGGTTCTGTCTAGCACTTTCCTCTTGAAGTAGCTGGTTTCCCCATAGGTTTGAGTCCAATGACCATACAAGACCTTGGTTTTGTTCAAAACTTATATTTTCTAGTGACTAGTTTCCCCAAAGGTTTATGTCCGATGACCATGCAAGACCTTTGTTCTGTCTAACACTTATATTTCCTTGTGACTATTTTCCCCATTGGTTTGAGTCCAAGGACCATGTAAGACCTTGGTTCTGTGTAGCACTTTCCTCTTCAAGTAGTTGCTTTCCCCATAGGTTTGAGTCCGAGGACCATGCAAGACCTTGGTTCTGTCTAGCACTTTCCTCTTGAAGTAGCTGGTTTCCCCATAAGTTTGAGTCCGAGGAGCGTGCAAGACCTTGTTCTATCCAACACTTATATTTTCTGGTCACTAGTTTCCCCATAAGTTTGAGTATGAGGACCATAAAAGACCTTGGTTCTGTCTAGCACTTTCTTCTTGAAGTAGCTGGTTTCCCCACAGGTTGGAGTCTGAGGACAATACAAGACCTTGGTTATGTCCAACACTTATATTTTCTAGTGCCTAATTTCCCCATTGGTTTAAGTCCGAGGACCACGCAAAACCTTGGTTCTGTCAAGCACTTTCTTCTTGAAGTAGCTCGTTTCCGCAAAGGTTTGAGTCCGAGGACCATGCAAGACCTTGGTTCTGTCCGACACTTATATTTTCTAGTGACTATGTTCCTTATAGGTTTGAGTCCGAGGACCATGCAAGACCTTGGTTCCGTCTAACACTTTCCTCTTGAAGTAGTTGGATTCCCCATTAGTTTGAGTCCGAGGACCGTGCAATACCTTTGTTCTGTCTAACACTTTTATTTCCTTGTGACTATTTTCCCCATTGGTTTGAGTCCAAGGACCATGTAAGACCTTGGTTCTGTGTAGCACTTTCCTCTTCAAGTAGTTGGTTTCCCCATAGGTTTGAGTCCGAGGACCATGCAAGACCTTGGTTCTGTCTAGCACTTTCCTCTATAAGTAGCTGGTATCCCCATAGGTTTGAGTCCGAGGACCATGCAAAACCATGGTTCTGTTGAAAACTTATATTTCCAAGTGACAAGTTTCCCCATCGATTTGAGTCCGAGGACCGTGCTAGACCATGGTTCTGTCCAACACTTATATTTCCCAGTGACTAGTTTCCCCATAGGTTTAAGTCCGAGAACCATAAAAGGCCTTGGTTCGGTCTAGCACTATCTTCTTGAAGTAGCTGGTTTCCCCATAGGTTTGAGTCTGAGGACCATGGAAGACCTTGGTTCTGTCCAGCACTTCCCTCTTGAAGTAGCTGGTTTCCCCATAGGTTTAAGTTAGAGGAGAATGCAAGACCTTGTTCTGTCCAACACTTATATTTCTCAGTGTGTAGTTTCCGCATAGGTTTCAGTCCGAAGACCATACAAGACCTTGGTTATGACAAGCACTTTCTTCTTGAAGTAGCTGGTTTCCCCATAGGTTTGAGTTCGAGGACCATGCAAGACTTTGGTTCTGTCCAACACTTATATTTTCTAGTGACTAGTTTCCCCATAGTTTTGAGTCCGATGACCATGCAAAAGTTTGGTTCTGTCTAGCACTTTCTTCTTGAGGTAACTGGTTTCCCCATAGGCTTAAGTCCGAGGAGTATGCAAGACCATGTTCTGTCCAACACTTATATTTCCCGGTGACTAGTTTCCCCATAGGTTTGAGTCCGAGAACCATAAAAGACCTTGGTTAGGTCTAGCACTATCTTCATGAAGTAGCTGGTTTCGCCATAGGTTTAAGTTCGAGGACCATGCAAAACCTTGGTTCTGTCTAGCACTTCCCTCTTGAAGTAGCTGGTTTCCCTATAGGTTTGAGTTCGAGGAGCGTGCAAGACATTGTTCTGTCCAACACCTATATTTCTCAGTAACTAGTTTCCCCATAGGTTTGAGTCCGAAGACCATACAAGACCCCGGTAATGTCAAGCACATTCTTCTTGAAGTAGCTGTTTCCCCCATATGTTTGAGTTCGAGGACCATGCAAGACCTTGGTTCTATCCAAAACTTATATTTTCTAGTGATTAGTTTCCCTATAGGTTTGAGTCTGAGGACCATACAAGACCTTGGTTCTGTCTAGCACTTTCCTCTAGAAGTAGCTGGTTTTCCCATGGGTTTGAGTCCGAGGAGCATGCAAGACCTTGTTCTGTCCAACACTAATCTTTTCCAGTGACTAGTTTCCCCAAAGGTTTGAGTCCAAGGACCATAAAAGACCTTGGTTCTATCTAGCACTTTCTTCTTGAAGTAGCTAATTTTCCCACAGGTTTGAGTCCGAGGACCATGCAAGACCTTGGTTATGTCCAACACTTATATTTTCTAGTGCCTAGTTTCCCCATAGGATTGAGTCCGAGGACCATGCAAGATCTTGGTTCTGTCTTGCACTTTCCTCTTCAAGTTGTTGGTTTCCCCATAGGTTTGAGTCCGTGGACCATGCAATACCTTTGTTCTGTCTAACACTTATATTTTCATGTGACTAGTTTCCCCATAGGTTTGAGTTCGAGGACCATGCAAGATCTTGGTTCTGTCTAGCACTTTCCTCTTCAAGTAGTTTGTTTCCCCATAGGTTTGAGTCTGAGGACCATGCAAGACCTTGGTTCTGTCTAGCACTTTCCTGTTGAAGTTGCTGGATTCCCCATAGGTTTGAGTCCAAGGACCATACATGACCTTGGTTCTGTCTAGCACTTTCCTCTTGAAGTAGCTGGTATCCCCATAGGTTTGAGTCCGAGGAGCATGCAAGACCTTGTTCGGTCCAACACATATATTTTCCGGTGACTAGTTTCCCCATAGGTTTGAGTCCGAGGACCATAAAAGTCCTTGGTTTTGTCCAGCACTTTCTTCTCGAAGTAGCTGGTTTCCCCACAGGATTGAGTTCGAGGACCATGCAAGACCTCGGTTATGTCCAACACTTATATTTTCTAGTGCCTAGTTTCCCCATTGGTTTGAGTCCGAGGACCACGCAAAACCTTGGTTCTGTCTTGCACTTTCTTCTTGAAGTAGCTGGTTTCCCCATAGGTTTGAGTCCAAGGACCATGCAAGACCTTGCTTCTTTCCAACACTTATATTTTCTAGTGACTAGTTTCCTTATAGGTTTGAGTTCGAGGACCATGTAAGACCTTGGTTCTGTCTAACACTTTCCTTTTGAAGTAATTGGTTTCTCCATAAGTTTGAGTCCGAGGACCATGCAATACCTTTGTTCTGTCTAACACTTATATTTCCTTGTGACTAGTTTCCCCATAGGTTTGAGTTCGAGGACCATGCAAGATCTTGGTTCTGTCTAGCATTTTCCTCTTGAAGTAGCTGGTATTCCCATAAGTTTGAGTCCGAGGACCGTGCAAGACCTTATTCTGTCCAACACTTATATTTTCTAGTGACTAGTTTCCCCATAGGTTTGAGTCCGAGGATCATGCAAGACCTTGATTCTATCTTGTACTTTATTCTTGAAGTAGCTGGTTTCCCCATAGGTTTGAGCCCGAGGACTATGCAAGACCTTGGTTCTGTCCAACACTTATATTTTCTAGTGACTAGTTTCCCCATAGATATGAGTCCAAGGACCATGCAAGACCTTGGTTCTGTTTAGCACTTTCCTCTTGAAGTAGCTGGTTTCCCCATAGCATTGAGTCCAATGACCATACAAGACCTTGGTTCTGCCCAATACTTATATTTTCTAGTGACTAGTTTCCCCAAAGGTTTAAGTCCGATGACCATGCAAGACCTTTGTTCTGTCTAACACTTATATTTCCATGTGACTATTTTCCCCATAGGTTTGAGTCCAAGGACCATGTAAGACCTTAGTTCTATCTAGCACTTTACTTTTCAAGTAGCTGGTTTCCCCATAGGTTTTTGTTCGAGGACCATGCAAGACCTTGGTTCTATCTAGCACTTTCCTCTTGAAGTAGCTGGTTTCCCCATAGGTTTGAGTCCGAGGAGCATGCAAGACCTTGTTCTGTCCAACACTTATATTTTCCAGAGACTAGTTTCCCCATAGGTTTGACTCCGAGGACTAGAAATGACCTTGGTTTTGTCTAGCACTTTCTTCTTGAAGTAGCTGGTTTCCCCACAGGTTGGAGTCCGAGGACCATGCAAGACCTTGGTTATGTCCAACACTTATATTTTCTAGTACCTAGTTTCCCCATAGGTTTGAGTCCGAGGACCACGCGAAACCTTGGTTCTGTCTAGCACTTTCTTCTTGAAGTAGCTGGATTCCCCATAGGTTTGAGTCGAAGGACCATGCAAGACCTTGGTTTTGTCCAACACTTATATTTTCTAGTGACTAGTTTCCTTATAGGTTTGAGTCCGAGGACCATGCAAGACCTTGGTTCTGTCTAACACTTTCCTTTTGAAGTAGTTGGTTTTCCCATAAGTTTGAGTCCGAGGACTATGCAATACCTTGGTTCTGTCTAACACTTATATTTTCTTGTGACTAGTTTCCCCATAGGATTGAGTTCGAGGACCATGCAAGATCTTGGTTCTGTCTAGCATTTTCCTCTTGAAGTAGCTAGTATCCCCATAGGTTTGAGTCCGAGGACCGTGAAAGACCTTATTATGTCCAACACTTATATTTTCTAGTGACTAGTTTCCCCATAGGTTTGAGTCCAAGGACCACGCAAAACCTTGGTTCTGTCTAGCACTTTCTTCTTGAAGTAGCTGGTTTCCCCATAGGTTTGAGTCCGAGGACCGTGCAAGACCATATTCTGTCCAACACTTACATTTTCTAGTGACTAGTTTCCCTATAGGTTTGAGTCCGAGGACCATGCAAGACCTTGGTTCTGTCTAACACTTTCCTTTCGAAGTAGTTGGCTTCCCCATAAGTTTGAGTCCGAGGACCATGCAAGATCTTGGTTCTTCCTAGCATTTTCCTCTTAAAGTAGCTAGTATCCCCATAGGTTTGAGTCCGAGGACCGTGCAAGACCATATGCTGTCCAACACTTACATTTTCTAGTGACTAGTTTCCCTATAGGTTTGAGTCCGAGGACCATGCAAGACCTTGGTTCTGTCTAACACTTTCCTTTCGAAGTAGTTGGCTTCCCCATAAGTTTGAGTCCGAGGACCACGCAATACCTTTGTTCTGTCTAACACTTATATTTCCATGTGACTAGTTTCCCCACAGAGTTGAGTCCAAGGACCATGCAAGACCTTGGTTCTGTCTAACACTTTCCTTTCGAAGTAGTTGGCTTCCCCATAAGTTTGAGTCCGAGGACCATGCAATACCTTTGTTCTGTCTAACACTTATATTTCCTTGTGACTAGTTTCCCCACAGAGTTGAGTCCAAGGACCATGCAAGACCTTGGTTCTGTCTAGCACTTTCCTCTTAGAGTAACTGGTTTCCCCAAAGGTTTGAGTCCAATGACCATACAAGAACTTGGTTCTGTCCAACACTAATATTTTCTAGTGACTAGTTTCCCCAAACGTTTAAGTCCGATGACCATGCAAGACCTTTGTTCTGTCTAACACTTATATTTCCTTGTGACTATTTTCCCCATAGGTTTGAGTCCAAGAACCATGTATGACCTTGGTTCAATCTAACACTTTCCTCTTCAAGTAGTTGGTTTCCCCAAAGGTTTGAGTCCGAGTACCATGCAAGACCTTGGTTTTGTCTAGCACTTTCCTCTTGAAGTAGCTGGTTTCCCCACAGGTTTGAGTCCGAGGACCATGCAATTCCTTGGTTATGTCCAACACTTATATTTTCTAGTGCCTAGTTTCCCCATAGGTTTGAGCCCGAGGTCCACCCAAAAATTTGGTTCTGTCTAGCACTTTCTTCTTGAAGTAGTTGGTTTCCCCATAGGTTTGAGTCTAAGGACCATGCAAGACCTTGGTTCTGTCCAACACTTATATTTTCTAGTGACTAGTTTCCTTATAGGTTTGAGTCCGAGGACCATGCAAGACCATGGTTCTGTCTAACACTTTCCTTTTGAAGTAGTTGGTTTCCCCATAAGTTTGAGTTCGAGGACCACGCAAGATCTTTGCTCTGTCTAGCATTTTCCTCTTGAAGTAGCTGGTATCCCCATAAGTTTGAGTCCGAGGACCGTACTAGACCTTATTCTGTCCAACACTTATATTTTCTAGTGACTAGTTTCCCCATAGGTTTGAGTCCGAGGATCATGCAAGACCTTGATTCTATCTTGTACTTTATTCTTGAAGTAGCTGGTTTCCCCATAGGTTTGAGCCCGAGGACCATGCAAGACCTTGGTTCTGTCCAACACTTATATTTTCTAGTGACTAGTTTCCCCATAGATATGAGTCCAAGGACCATGCAAGACCTTGGTTCTGTCTAGCACTTTCCTCTTAAAGTAGCTGGTTTCCCTATAGCTTTGAGTCCAATGACCATACAAGACCTTGGTTCTGCCCAATACTTATATTTTCTAGTGACTAGTTTCCCCAAAGTTTTAAGTCCGATGACCATGCAATTCCTTTGTTCTGTCTAACACTTATATTTCCTTGTGACTATTTTCCCCATAGTTTTGAGTCCAAGGACCATGTTAGACCTTAGTTTTGTCTAGCACTTTCCTCTTCAAGTAGCTGGTTTCCCCATAGGTTTGAGTTCGAGGACCATGCAAGACCTTGGTTCTGTCTAGCACTTTCCTCTTGAAGTAGCTGGTTTCCCCATAGGTTTGAGTCCGAGGAGCATGCAAGACCTTGTTCTGTCCAACACTTATATTTTCTAGTGACTAGTTTCCCCATAGGATTGAGTTCGAGGACCATGCAAGATCTTGGTTCTGTCTAGCATTTTCCTCTTGAAGTAGCAAGTATCCCCATAGGTTTGAGTCCGAGGACCGTGCAAGACCTTATTATGTCTAACACTTATATTTTCTAGTGACTAGTTTCCCCATAGGTTTGAGTCCAAGGACCACGCAAAACCTTGGTTCTGTCTAGCACTTTCTACTTGAAGTAGCTGGTTTCCCCATAGGTTTGAGTCCGAGGACCGTGCAAGACCATATTCTGTCCAACACTTACATTTTCTAGTGACTAGTTTCCCTATAGGTTTGAGTCCGAGGACCACGCAAGACCTTGGTTCTGTCTAGCATTTTCCTCTTGAAGTAGCTAGTATCCCCATAGGTTTGAGTCCGAGGACCGTGCAAGACCTTATTCTGTCCAACACTTATATTTTCTAGTGACTAGTTTCCCCATAGGTTTGAGTCCAAGGACCATGCAAAACCTTGGTTCTGCCTTGCACTTTCTTCTTGAAGTAGCTTGTTTCCCCATAGGTTTGAGTCCGAGGACCGTGCAAGACCATATTCTGTCCAACACTTACATTTTCTTGTGACTAGTTTCCCTATAGGATTGAGTCCGAGTACCATGCAAGGCCTGGGTTCTGTCTAACACTTTCCTTTCGAAGTAGTTGGCTTCCCCATAAGTTTGAGTCCGAGGACCATGCAATACCTTTGTTCTGTCTAACACATATATTTCCTTGTGATTAGTTTCCCCACAGAGTTGAGTCCAAGGACCATGCACGGCCTTGGTTCTGTCTAGCACTTTCCTCTTGAAGTAACTGGTTTCCCCAAAGGTTTGAGTCCAACGACCATACAAGACCTTGGTTCTGTCCAACACTTATATTTTCTAGTGACTAGTTTCCCCAAACGTTTAAGTCCGATGACCATGCAAGACCTTTGTTCTGTCTAACACTTATATTTCCTTGTGACTATTTTCCACATAGGTTTGAGTCCAAGAACCATGTAAGACCTTGGTTCTGTCTAACACTTTCCTCTTCAAGTAGTTGGTTTCCCCATTGGTTTGAGTCCGAGGACCATGCAAGACCATGGTTTTGTGTAGCACTTTCCTCTTGAAGTAGCTGGTTTCCCCACAGGTTTGAGTCCGAAGAGCATGCAAGACCTTGTTCTGTCCAACACTAATATTTTCCGGTGACTAGTTTCCCCATAGGTTTGAGTCTGAGGACCATAAAAGACCTTGGTTCTCTCTAGGACTTTATTCTTGAGGTAGCTGGTTTCCCCACGGGTTTGAGTCCGAGGACCATGCAATTCCTTGGCTATGTCCAAAACTTATATTTTCTAGTGCCTAGTTTCCCCATAGGTTTGAGCCCGAGGACCACGCAAAACATTGGTTCTGTCTAGCACTTTCTTCTTTAAGTAGTTGGTTTCCCCATAGGTTTGAGTCCAAGGACCATGCAAGACCTTGGTTCTGTCCAACACTTATATTTTCTAGTGACTAGTTTCCTTATAGGTTTGAGTCCGAGGACCATGCAAGACCTTGGTTCTGTCTAACACTTTCCTTTTGAAGTAGTTGGTTTCCCCATATGTTTGAGTCCGAGGGCCATACAATACCTTTGTTCTGTCTAACACTTATATTTCCTTGTGACTAGTTTCCCCATAGGTTTGAGTTCGAGGAGCATGCAAGATCTTGGTTCTGTCTAGCATTTTCCTCTTGAAGTAGCTGGTATCCCTATAAGTTTGAGTCCGAGGACCGTGCAAGACCTTATTCTGTCCAACACTTATATTTTCTAGTGACTAGTTTCCCCATAGGTTTGAGTCCGAGGATCATGCAAGACCTTGATTCTATCTTGTACTTTATTCTTGAAGTAGCTGGTTTCCCCATAGGTTTGAGCCCGATGACCATGCAAGACCTTGGTTCTGTCCAACACTTATATTTTCTAGTGACTAGTTTTCCCATAGATATGAGTCCAAGGACCATGCAAGACCTTGGTTCTGTCTAACACTTTCCTCTTAAAGTAGCTGGTTTCCCTATAGCTTTGAGTCCAATGACCATACAAGACCTTGGTTCTGCCCAATACTTATATTTTCTAGTGACTAGTTTTCCCAAAGTTTTAAGTCCGATGACCATGCAATTCCTTTGTTCTGTCTAACACTTATATTTCCTTGTGACTATTTTCCCCATAGGTTTGAGTCCAAGGACCATGTTAGACCTTAGTTTTGTCTAGCACTTTCCTCTTCAAGTAGCTGGTTTCCCCATAGGTTTGAGTTCGAGGACCATGCAAGACCTTGGTTCTGTCTAGCACTTTCCTCTTGAAGTAGCTGGTTTCCCCATAGGTTTGAGTCCGAGGAGCATGCAAGACCTTGTTCTGTCCAACACTTATACTTTCTAGTGACTAGTTTCCTTTTAGGTTTGACTCCGAGGACCATGCAAGACCTTGGTTCTGTCTAACACTTTCCTTTTGAAGTAGTTGGTTTTCCCATAAGTTTGAGTCCGAGGACTATGCAATACCTTGGTTCTGTCTAACACTTATATTTTCTTGTGACTAGTTTCCCCATAGGATTGAGTTCGAGGACCATGCAAGATCTTGGTTCTGTCTAGCATTTTCCTCTTGAAGTAGCAAGTATCCCCATAGGTTTGAGTCCGAGGACCGTGCAAGACCTTATTATGTCCAACACTTATATTTTCTAGTGACTAGTTTCCCCATAGGTTTGAGTCCAAGGACCACGCAAAACCTTGGTTCTGTCTAGCACTTTCTACTTGAAGTAGCTGGTTTCCCCATAGGTTTGAGTCCGAGGACCGTGCAAGACCATATTCTGTCCAACACTTACATTTTCTAGTGACTAGTTTCCCTATAGGTTTGAGTCCGAGGACCACGCAAGACCTTGGTTCTGTCTAACACTTTCCTTTCGAAGTAGTTGGCTTCCCCATAAGTTTGAGTCCGAGGACCATGCAAGATCTTGGTTCTGTCTAGCATTTTCCTCTTGAAGTAGCTAGTATCCCCATAGGTTTGAGTCCGAGGACCGTGCAAGACCTTATTCTGTCCAACACTTATATTTTCTAGTGACTAGTTTCCCCATAGGTTTGAGTCCAAGGACCATGCAAAACCTTGGTTCTGTCTTGCACTTTCTTCTTGAAGTAGCTTGTTTCCCCATAGGTTTGAGTCCGAGGACCGTGCAAGACCATATTCTGTCCAACACTTACATTTTCTAGTGACTAGTTTCCCTATAGGATTGAGTCCGAGTACCATGCAAGGCCTGGGTTCTGTCTAACACTTTCCTTTCGAAGTAGTTGGCTTCCCCATAAGTTTGAGTCCGAGGACCATGCAATACCTTTGTTCTGTCTAACACATATATTTCCTTGTGATTAGTTTCCCCACAGAGTTGAGTCCAAGGACCATGCACGGCCTTGGTTCTGTCTAGCACTTTCCTCTTGAAGTAACTGGTTTCCCCTAAGGTTTGAGTCCAATGACCATACAAGACCTTGGTTCTGTCCAACACTTATATTTTCTAGTGACTAGTTTCCCCAAACGTTTAAGTCCGATGACCATGCAAGACCTTTGTTCTGTCTAACACTTATATTTCCTTGTGACTATTTTCCACATAGGTTTGAGTCCAAGAACCATGTAAGACCTTGGTTCTGTCTAACACTTTCCTCTTCAAGTAGTTGGTTTCCCCATTGGTTTGAGTCCGAGGACCATGCAAGACCTTGGTTTTGTCTAGCACTTTCCTCTTGAAGTAGCTGGTTTCCCCACAGGTTTGAGTCCGAAGAGCATGCAAGACCTTGTTCTGTCCAACACTAATATTTTCCGGTGACTAGTTTCCCCATAGGTTTGAGTCTGAGGACCATAAAAGACCTTGGTTCTCTCTAGGACTTTATTCTTGAGGTAGCTGGTTTCCCCACGGGTTTGAGTCCGAGGACCATGCAATTCCTTGGTTATGTCCAACACTTATATTTTCTAGTGCCTAGTTTCCCCATAGGTTTTAGCCCGAGGACCACGCAAAACATTGGTTCTGTCTAGCACTTTCTTCTTTAAGCAGTTGGTTTCCCCATAGGTTTGAGTCCAAGGACCATGCAAGACCTTGGTTCTGTCCAACACTTATATTTTCTAGTGACTAGTTTCCTTATAGGTTTGAGTCCGAGGACCATGCAAGACCTTGGTTCTGTCTAACACTTTCCTTTTGAAGTAGTTGGTTTCCCCATATGTTTGAGTCCGAGGGCCATACAATACCTTTGTTCTGTCTAACACTTATATTTCCTTGTGACTAGTTTCCCCATAGGTTTGAGTTCGAGGAGCATGCAAGATCTTGGTTCTGTCTAGCATTTTCCTCTTGAAGTAGCTGGTATCCCTATAAGTTTGAGTCCGAGGACCGTGCAAGACCTTATTCTGTCCAACACTTATATTTTCTAGTGACTAGTTTCCCCATAGGTTTGAGTCCGAGGATCATGCAAGACCTTGATTCTATCTTGTACTTTATTCTTGAAGTAGCTGGTTTCCCCATAGGTTTGAGCCCGATGACCATGCAAGACCTTGGTTCTGTCCAACACTTATATTTTCTAGTGACTAGTTTCCCCATAGATTTGAGTCCAAGGACCATGCAAGACCTTGGTTCTGTCTAGCACTTTCCTCTTGAAGTAGCTGGTTTCCCCATAGCATTGAGTCCAATGACCATACAAGACCTTGGTTCTGCCCAATACTTATATTTTCTAGTGACTAGTTTCCCCAAAGGTTTAAGTCCGATAACCATGCAAGACCTTTGTTTTGGCTACCACTTATATTTCCTTGTGACTATTCTCCCCATTGGTTTGAGTCCAAGGACCATGTAATACCTTAGCTCTGTCTAGCACTTTCCTCTTCAAGTAGCTGGTTTCCCCATAGGTTTGAGTTCGAGGACCATGCAAGACCTTGGTTCAGTCTACCACTTTCCTCTTGAAGTAGCTAGTTTCCCCATAAGTTTGAGTCCGAGGAGCATGCAAAACCTTGTTCTGTCCAACACTTATATTTTCCAGAGACTAGTTTCCCCATAGGTTTGACTCCGAGGACTATAAATGACCTTGGTTCTGTCTAGCGCTTTCTTCTTGAAGTAGCTGGTTTCCCCACAGGTTGGAGTCCGAGGACCATGCAAGACCATGGTTATGTCCAACACTTATATTTTCTAGTGCCTAGTTTCCCCATAGGGTTGAGTCCGAGGACCACGCAAAACCTTGGTTCTGTCTAGCACTTTCTTCTTGAAGTAGCTGGTTTCCCCATAGGTTTGAGTTGAAGGACCATGCAAGACCTTGGTTTTGTCCAACACTTATATTTTCTAGTGACTAGTTTCCTTATAGGTTTGAGTCCGAGGACCATGCAAGACCTTGGTTCTGTCTAACACTTACTTTTTGAAGTAGTTGGTTTTCCCATAAGTTTGAGTCCGAGGACTATGCAATACCTTGGTTCTGTCTAACACTTATATTTTCTTGTGACTAGTTTCCCCATAGGATTCAGTTCGAGGACCATGCAAGATCTTGGTTCTGTCTAGCATTTTCCTCTTGAAGTAGCTAGTATCCCCATTGGTTTGAGTCCGAGGACCGTGCAAGACCTTATTCTGTCCAACACTTATATTTTCTAGTGACTAGTTTCCCCATAGGTTTGAGTCCAAGGACCACGCAAAACCTTGGTTCTGTCTAGCACTTTCTTCTTGAAGTAGCTGGTTTCCCCATAGGTTTGAGTCCGAGGAGCATGCAAGACCTTGTTCTGTCCAACACTTATATTTTCCAGTGACTAGTTTCCCCGTAGGTTTGAGTCCGAGGACCATAAAAGACCTTGGTTCTGTCTAGCACTTTCCTCTTGAAGTAGCTGGTTTCCCTATAACTTTGAGTCCAATGACCATACAAGACCTTGGTTCTGCCCAATACTTATATTTTCAAGTGACTAGTTTCCCCAAAGTTTTAAGTCCGATGACCATGCAATTCCATTGTTCTGTCTAACACTTATATTTCCTTGTGACTATTTTCCCCATAGGTTTGAGTCCAAGGACCATGTTAAACCTTAGTTCTGTCTAGCACTTTCCTTTTCAAGTAGCTGGTTTCCCCATAGGTTTGAGTTCGAGGACCATGCAAGACCTTGGTTCTGTCTAGCACTATCCTTTTGAAGTAGCTGGTTTCCCCATAGGTTTGAGTCCGAGGAGCATGCAAGACCTTGTTCTTTCCAACACTTATATTTTCTAGAGACTAGTTTCCTTTTAGGTTTGAGTACGAGGACCATGCAAGACCTTGGTTCTGTCTAACACTTTCCTTTTGAAGTAGTTGGTTTTCCCATAAGTTTGAGTCCGAGGACTATGCAATACCTTGGTTCTGTCTAACACTTATATTTTCTTGTGACTAGTTTCCCCATAGGATTGAGTTCGAGGACCATGCAAAATCTTGGTTCTGTCTAGCATTTTCCTCTTGAAGTAGCAAGTATCCCCATAGGTTTGAGTCCGAGGACCGTGCAAGACCTTATTATGTCCAACACTTATATTTTCTAGTGACTAGTTTCCCCATAGGTTTGAGTCCAAGGACCACGCAAAACATTGGTTCTGTCTAGCACTTTCTTCTTGAAGTAGCTGGTTTCCCCATAGGTTTGAGTCCGAGGACCGTGCAAGACCATATTCTATCCAACACTTACATTTTCTAGTGACTAGTTTCCCTATAGGTTTGAGTCCGAGGACCACGCAAGACCTTGGTTCTGTCTAACACTTTCCTTTCGAAGTAGTTGGCTTCCCCATAAGTTTGAGTCCGAGGACCATGCAAGATCTTGGTTCTGTCTAGCATTTTCCTCTTGAAGTAGCTAGTATCCCCATAGGTTTGAGTCCGAGGACCGTGCAAGACCTTATTCTGTCCAACACTTATATTTTCTAGTGACTAGTTTCCCCATAGGTTTGAGTCCAAGGACCATGCAAAACCTTGGTTCTGTCTTGCACTTTCTTCTTGAAGTAGCTGGTTTCCCCATAGGTTTGAGTCCGAGGACCGTGCAAGACCATATTCTGTCCAACACTTACATTTTCTAGTGACTAGTTTCCCTATAGGATTGAGTCCGAGTACCATGCAAGGCCTGGGTTCTGTCTAACACTTTCCTTTCGAAGTAGTTGGCTTCCCCATAAGTTTGAGTCCGAGGACCATGCAATACCTTTGTTCTGTCTAACACATATATTTCCTTGTGATTAGTTTCCCCACAGAGTTGAGTCCAAGGACCATGCACGGCCTTGGTTCTGTCTAGCACTTTCCTCTTGAAGTAACTGGTTTCCCCAAAGGTTTGAGTCCAATGACCATACAAGACCTTGGTTCTGTCCAACACTTATATTTTCTAGTGACTAGTTTCCCCAAACGTTTAAGTCCGATGACCATGCAAGACCTTTGTTCTGTCTAACACTTATATTTCCTTGTGACTATTTTCCACATAGGTTTGAGTCCAAGAACCATGTAAGACCTTCGTTCTGTCTAACACTTTCCTCTTCAAGTAGTTGGTTTCCCCACTGGTTTGAGTCCGAGGACCATGCAAGACCATGGTTTTGTGTAGCACTTTCCTCTTGAAGTAGCTGGTTTCCCCACAGGTTTGAGTCCGAAGAGCATGCAAGACCTTGTTCTGTCCAACACTAATATTTTCCGGTGACTAGTTTCCCCATAGGTTTGAGTCTGAGGACCATAAAAGACCTTGGTTCTCACTAGGACTTTATTCTTGAGGTAGCTGGTTTCCCCACGGGTTTGAGTCCGAGGACCATGCAATTCCTTGGTTATGTCCAAAACTTATATTTTCTAGTGCCTAGTTTCCCCATAGGTTTGAGCCCGAGGACCACGCAAAACATTGGTTCTGTCTAGCACTTTCTTCTTTAAGTAGTTGGTTTCCCCATAGGTTTGAGTCCAAGGACCATGCAAGACCTTGGTTCTGTCCAACACTTTCCTTTTGAAGTAGTTGGTTTCCCCATAAGTTTGAGTCCGAGGGCCACACAATACCTTTGTTCTGTCTAACACTTATATTTCCTTGTGACTAGTTTCCCCATAGGTTTGAGTTCGAGGAGCATGCAAGATCTTGGTTCTGTCTAGCATTTTCCTCTTGAAGTAGCTGGTATCCCTATAAGTTTGAGTCCGAGGATCGTGCAAGACCTTATTCTGTCCAACACTTATATTTTCTAGTGACTAGTTTCCCCATAGGTTTGAGTCCGAGGATCATGCAAGACCTTGATTCTATCTTGTACTTTATTCTTGAAGTAGCTGGTTTCCCCATAGGTTTGAGCCCGATGACCATGCAAGACCTTGGTTCTGTCCAACACTTATATTTTCTAGTGACTAGTTTCCCCATAGATTTGAGTCCAAGGACCATGCAAGACCTTGGTTCTGTCTAGCACTTTCCTCTTGAAGTAGCTGGTTTCCCCATAGCATTGAGTCCAATGACCATACAAGACCTTGGTTCTGCCCAATACTTATATTTTCTAGTGACTAGTTTCCCCAAAGGTTTAAGTCCGATAACCATGCAAGACCTTTGTTTTGGCTACCACTTATATTTCCTTGTGACTATTCTCCCCATTGGTTTGAGTCCAAGGACCATGTAATACCTTAGCTCTGTCTAGCACTTTCCTCTTCAAGTAGCTGGTTTCCCCATAGGTTTGAGTTCGAGGACCATGCAAGACCTTGGTTCAGTCTACCACTTTCCTCTTGAAGTAGCTAGTTTCCCCATAAGTTTGAGTCCGAGGAGCATGCAAAACCTTGTTCTGTCCAACACTTATATTTTCCAGAGACTAGTTTCCCCATAGGTTTGACTCCGAGGACTATAAATGACCTTGGTTCTGTCTAGCGCTTTCTTCTTGAAGTAGCTGGTTTCCCCACAGGTTGGAGTCCGAGGACCATGCAAGACCATGGTTATGTCCAACACTTATATTTTCTAGTGCCTAGTTTCCCCATAGGGTTGAGTCCGAGGACCACGCAAAACCTTGGTTCTGTCTAGCACTTTCTTCTTGAAGTAGCTGGTTTCCACATAGGTTTGAGTTGAAGGACCATGCAAGACCTTGGTTTTGTCCAACACTTATATTTTCTAGTGACTAGTTTCCTTATAGGTTTGAGTCCGAGGACCATGCAAGACCTTGGTTCTGTCTAACACTTACCTTTTGCAGTAGTTGGTTTTCCCATAAGTTTGAGTCCGAGGACTATGCAATACCTTGGTTCTGTCTAACAATTATATTTTCTTGTGACTAGTTTCCCCATAGGATTCAGTTCGAGGACCATGCAAGATCTTGGTTCTGTCTAGCATTTTCCTCTTGAAGTAGGTAGTATCCCCATTGGTTAGAGTTCGAGGACCGTGCAAGACCTTATTCTGTCCAACACTTATATTTTCTAGTGACTAGTTTCCCCACAGGTTTGAGTCCAAGGACCACGCAAAACCTTGGTTCTGTCTAGCACTTTCTTCTTGAAGTAGCTGGTTTCCCCATAGGTTTGAGTCCGTGGAGCATGCAAGACCTTGTTCTGTCCAACACTTATATTTTCCAGTGACTAGTTTCCCCGTAGGTTTGAGTCCGAGGACCATAAAAGACCTTGGTTCTGTCTAGCACTTTCCTCTTGAAGTAGCTGGTTTCCCTATAACTTTGAGTCCAATGACCATACAAGACCTTGGTTCTACCCAATACTTATATTTTCAAGTGACTAGTTTCCCCAAAGTTTTAAGTCCGATGACCATGCAATTCCTTTGTTCTGTCTAACACTTATATTTCCTTGTGACTATTTTCCCCATAGGTTTGAGTCCAAGGACCATGTTAGACCTTAGTTCTGTCTAGCACTTTCCTTTTCAAGTAGCTGGTTTCCCCATAGGTTTGAGTTCGAGGACCATGCAAGACCTTGGTTCTGTCTAGCACTTTCCTTTTGAAGTAGCTGGTTTCCCCATAGGTTTGAGTCCGAGGAGCATGCAAGACCTTATTCTGTCCAACACTTATATTTTCTAGTGACTAGTTTCCTTTTAGGTTTGAGTACGAGGACCATGCAAGACCTTGGTTCTGTCTAACACTTTCCTTTTGAAGTAGTTGGTTTTCCCATAAGTTTGAGTCTGAGGACTATGCAATACCTTGGTTCTGTATAACACTTATATTTTCTTGTGACTAGTTTCCCCATAGGATTGAGTTCGAGGACCATGCAAGATCTTGGTTCTGTCTAGCATTTTCCTCTTGAAGTAGCTAGTATCCCCATAGGTTTGAGTCCGAGGACCGTGCAAGACCTTATTATGTCCAACACTTATATTTTCTTGTGACTAGTTACCCCATAGGTTTGAGTCCAAGGACCACGCAAAACGTTGGTTCTGTCTAGCACTTTCTTCTTGAAGTAGCTGGTTTCCCCATAGGTTTGAGTCCGAGGACCGTGCAAGACCATATTCTGTCCAACACTTACATTTTCTAGTGACTAGTTTCCCTATAGGTTTGAGTCCGAGGACCATGCAAGACCTTGGTTCTGTCTAACACTTTCCTTTCGAAGTAGTTGGCTTCCCCATAAGTTTGAGTCCGAGGACCATGCAAGATCTTGGTTCTGTCTAGCATTTTCCTCTTGAAGTAGCTAGTATCCCCATAGGTTTGAGTCCGAGGACCGTGTAAGACCTTATTCTGTCCAACACTTATATTTTCTAGTGACTAGTTTCCCCATAGGTTTGAGTCCAAGGACCACGCAAAACCTTGGTTCTGTCTAGCATTTTCATCTTGAAGTAGCTGGTTTCCCCATAGATTTGAGTCCGAGGACCGTGCAAGACCATATTCTGTCCAACACTTACATTTTCTAGTGACTAGTTTCCCTATAGGTTTGAGTCCGAGGACCATGCAAGACCTTGGTTCTGTCTAACACTTTCCTTTCGAAGTAGTTGGCTTCCCCATAAGTTTGAGTCCGAGGACCACGCAATACCTTTGTTCTGTCTAATACTTATATTTCCTTGTGACTAGTTTCCCCACAGAGTTGAGTCCAAGGACCATGCAAGATCTTGGTTCTGTCTAACACATTCCTTTCGAAGTAGTTGGCTTCCCCATAAGTTTGAGTCCGAGGACCATGCAATACCTTTGTTCTGTCTAACACTTATATTTCCTTGTGATTAGTTTCCCCACAGAGTTGAGTCCAAGGACCATGCAAGACCTTGGTTCTGTCTAGCACTTTCCTCTTGGAGTAACTGGTTTCCCCAAAGGTTTGAGTCCAATGACCATACAAGACCTTAGTTCTGTCCAACACTTATATTTTCTAGTGACTAGTTTCCCCAAACGTTTAAGTCCGATGACGATGCAAGACCTTTGTTCTGTCTAACACATATATTTCCTTGTGACTATTTTCCCCATAGGTTTGAGTCCAAGAACCATGTAAGACCTTGGTTCTGTCTAACACTTTCCTCTTCAAGTAGTTGGTTTCCCCAAAGGTTATAGTCCGAGGACCATGCAAGACCTTGGTTTTGTCTAGCACTTTCCTCTTGAAGTAGCTGGTTTCCCCACAGGTTTGAGTCCGAGAAGCATGCAAGACCTTGTTCTGTCCAACACTGATATTTTCCGATGACTAGTTTCCCCATAGGTTTGAGTCTGAGGACCGTAAAAGACCTTGGTTCTGTCTAGGACTTTCTTCTTGAGGTAGCTGGTTTCCCCACGGGTTTGAGTCCGAGGACCATGCAATTCCTTGGTTATGTCCAACACTTATATTTTCTAGTGCCAAGTTTCCCCATAGGTTTGAGCTCGAGGACCACCCAAAACTTTGGTTCTGTCTAGCACTTTCTTCTTGAAGTAGTTGGTTTCCCCATAGGTTTGAGTCTAAGGACTATGCAAGACCTTGGTTCTGTCCAACACTTTCCTTTTGAAGAAGTTGGTTTCCCCATAAGTTTGAGTCCGAGGACCATGCAATACCTTTGTTCTGTCTAACACTTATATTTCCTTGTGACTAGTTTCCCCATAGGTTTGAGTTCGCGGACCACGCAAGATCTTTGTTCTGTCTAGCATTTTCCTCTTGAAGTAGCTGGTATCCCCATAAGTTTGAGTCCGAGGACCGTGCAAGACCTTATTCTGTCCAACACTTATATTTTCTAGTGACTAGTTTCCCCATAGGTTTGAGTCCGAGGATCATGCAAGACCTTGATTCTATCTTGTACTTTATTCTTGAAGTAACTGGTTTCCCCATAGGTTTGAGCCCGAGGACCACCCAAAACTTTGGTTCTGTCTAGCACTTTCTTCTTGAAGTAGCTGGTTTCCCCATAGGTTTGAGTCGAAGGACCATGCAAGACCTTGGTTTTGTCCAACACTTATATTTTCTAGTGACTAGTTTCCTTATAGGTTTGAGTCCGAGGACCATGCAAGACCTTGGTTCTGTCTAACACTTTCCTTTTGAAGTAGTTGGTTTTCCCATAAGTTTGAGTCCGAGGACTATGCAATACCTTGGTTCTGTCTAACACTTATATTTTCTTGTGACTAGTTTCCCCATAGGATTGAGTTCGAGGACCATGCAAGATCTTGGTTCTGTCTAGCATTTTCCTCTTGAAGTAGCTAGTATCCCCATAGGTTTGAGTCCGAGGACCGTGCAAGACCTTATTATGTCCAACACTTATATTTTCTAGTGACTAGTTTCCCCATAGGTTTGAGTCCAAGGACCACGCAAAACCTTGGTTCTGTCTAGCACTTTCTTCTTGAAGTAGCTGGTTTCCCCATAGGTTTGAGTCCGAGGACCGTGCAAGACCATATTCTGTCCAACACTTACATTTTCTAGTGACTAGTTTCCCTATAGGTTTGAGTCCGAGGACCATGCAAGACCTTGGTTCTGTCTAACACTTTCCTTTCGAAGTAGTTGGCTTCCCCATAAGTTTGAGTCCGAGGACCATGCAAGATCTTGGTTCTTCCTAGCATTTTCCTCTTAAAGTAGCTAGTATCCCCATAGGTTTGAGTCCGAGGACCGTGCAAGACCATATGCTGTCCAACACTTACGTTTTCTAGTGACTAGTTTCCCTATAGGTTTGAGTCCGAGGACCATGCAAGACCTTGGTTCTGTCTAACACTTTCCTTTCGAAGTAGTTGGCTTCCCCATAAGTTTGAGTCCGAGGACCACGCAATACCTTTGTTCTGTCTAACACTTATATTTCCTTGTGACTAGTTTCCCCACAGAGTTGAGTCCAAGGACCATGCAAGACCTTGGTTCTGTCTAACACTTTCCTTTCGAAGTAGTTGGCTTCCCCATAAGTTTGAGTCCGAGGACCATGCAATACCTTTGTTCTGTCTAACACTTATATTTCCTTGTGACTAGTTTCCCCACAGAGTTGAGTCCAAGGACCATGCAAGACCTTGGTTCTGTCTAGCACTTTCCTCTTAGAGTAACCGGTTTCCCCAAAGGTTTGAGTCCAATGACCATACAAGAACTTGGTTCTGTCCAACACTAATATTTTCTAGTGACTAGTTTCCCCAAACGTTTAAGTTCGATGACCATGCAAGACCTTTGTTCTGTCTAACACTTATATTTCCTTGTGACTATTTTCCCCATAGGTTTGAGTCCAAGAACCATGTAAGACCTTGGTTCAATCTAACACTTTCCTCTTCAAGTAGTTGGTTTCCCCAAAGGTTTGAGTCCGAGTACCATGCAAGACCTTGGTTTTGTCTAGCACTTTCCTCTTGAAGTAGCTGGTTTCCCCACAGGTTTGAGTCCGAGGACCATGCAATTCCTTGGTTATGTCCAACACTTATATTTTATAGTGCCTAGTTTCCCCATAGGTTTGAGCCCGAGGACCACCCAAAAATTTGGTTCTGTCTAGCACTTTCTTCTTGAAGTGGTTGGTTTCCCCATAGGTTTGAGTCTAAGGACCATGCAAGACCTTGGTTCTGTCCAACACTTATATTTTCTAGTGACTAGTTTCCTTATAGGTTTGAGTCCGAGGACCATGCAAGACCATGGTTCTGTCTAACATTTTCCTTTTGAAGTAGTTGGTTTCCCCATAAGTTTGAGTCCGAGGACCATGCAATACCTTTGTTCTGTCTAACAGTTATATTTCCTTCTGACTAGTTTCCCCATAGGTTTGAGTTCGAGGACCACGCAAGATCTTTGTTCTGTCTAGCATTTTCCTCTTGAAGTAGCTGGTATCCCCATAAGTTTGAGTCCGAGGACCGTACAAGACCTTATTCTGTCCAACACTTATATTTTCTAGTGATTAGTTTCCCCATAGGTTTGAGTCTGAGGATCATGCAAGACCTTGATTCTATCTTGTACTTTATTCTTGAAGTAGCTGGTTTCCCCATAGGTTTGAGCCCGAGGACCATGCAAGACCTTGGTTCTGTCCAACACTTATATTTTCTAGTGACTAGTTTCCCCATAGATATGAGTCCAAGGACCATGCAAGACCTTGGTTCTGTCTAGCACTTTCCTCTTGAAGTAGCTGGTTTCCCTATAGCTTTGAGTCCAATGACCATACAAGACCTTGGTTCTGCCCAATACTTATATTTTCTAGTGACTAGTTTCCCCAAAGTTTTAAGTCCGATGACCATGCAATTCCTTTGTTCTGTCTAACACTTATATTTCCTTGTGACTATTTTCCCCATAGGTTTGAGTCCAAGGACCATGTTAGACCTTAGTTTTGTCTAGCATTTTCCTCTTCAAGTAGCTGGTTTCCCCATAGGTTTGAGTTCGAGGACCATGCAAGACCTTGGTTCTGTCTAGCACTTTCCTCTTGAAGTAGCTGGTTTCCCCATAGGTTTGAGTCCGAGGAGCATGCAAGACCTTGTTCTGTCCAACACTTATACTTTCTAGTGACTAGTTTCCTTTTAGGTTTGACTCCGAGGACCATGCAAGACCTTGGTTCTGTCTAACACTTTCCTTTTGAAGTAGTTGGTTTTCCCATAAGTTTGAGTCCGAGGACTATGCAATACCTTGGTTCTGTCTAACACTTATATTTTCTTGTGACTAGTTTCCCCATAGGATTGAGTTCGAGGACCATGCAAGATCTTGGTTCTGTCTAGCATTTTCCTCTTGAAGTAGCAAGTATCCCCATAGGTTTGAGTCCGAGGACCGTGCAAGACCTTATTATGTCCAACACTTATATTTTCTAGTGACTAGTTTCCCCATAGGTTTGAGTCCAAGGACCACGCAAAACCTTGGTTCTGTCTAGCACTTTCTACTTGAAGTAGCTGGTTTCCCCATAGGTTTGAGTCCGAGGACCGTGCAAGACCATATTCTGTCCAACACTTACATTTTCTAGTGACTAGTTTCCCTATAGGTTTGAGTCCGAGGACCACGCAAGACCTTGGTTCTGTCTAACACTTTCCTTTCGAAGTAGTTGGCTTCCCCATAAGTTTGAGTCCGAGGACCATGCAAGATCTTGGTTCTGTCTAGCATTTTCCTCTTGAAGTAGCTAGTATCCCCATAGGTTTGAGTCCGAGGACCGTGCAAGACCTTATTCTGTCCAACACTTATATTTTCTAGTGACTAGTTTCCCCATAGGTTTGAGTCCAAGGACCATGCAAAACCTTGGTTCTGTCTTGCACTTTCTTCTTGAAGTAGCTTGTTTCCCCATAGGTTTGAGTCCGAGGACCGTGCAAGACCATATTCTGTCCAACACTTACATTTTCTAGTGACTAGTTTCCCTATAGGATTGAGTCCGAGTACCATGCAAGGCCTGGGTTCTGTCTAACACTTTCCTTTCGAAGTAGTTGGCTTCCCCATAAGTTTGAGTCCGAGGACCATGCAATACCTTTGTTCTGTCTAACACATATATTTCCTTGTGATTAGTTTCCCCACAGAGTTGAGTCCAAGGACCATGCACGGCCTTGGTTCTGTCTAGCACTTTCCTCTTGAAGTAACTGGTTTCCCCTAAGGTTTGAGTCCAATGACCATACAAGACCTTGGTTCTGTCCAACACTTATATTTTCTAGTGACTAGTTTCCCCAAACGTTTAAGTCCGATGACCATGCAAGACCTTTGTTCTGTCTAACACTTATATTTCCTTGTGACTATTTTCCACATAGGTTTGAGTCCAAGAACCATGTAAGACCTTGGTTCTGTCTAACACTTTCCTCTTCAAGTAGTTGGTTTCCCCATTGGTTTGAGTCCGAGGACCATGCAAGACCTTGGTTTTGTCTAGCACTTTCCTCTTGAAGTAGCTGGTTTCCCCACAGGTTTGAGTCCGAAGAGCATGCAAGACCTTGTTCTGTCCAACACTAATATTTTCCGGTGACTAGTTTCCCCATAGGTTTGAGTCTGAGGACCATAAAAGACCTTGGTTCTCTCTAGGACTTTATTCTTGAGGTAGCTGGTTTCCCCACGGGTTTGAGTCCGAGGACCATGCAATTCCTTGGTTATGTCCAACACTTATATTTTCTAGTGCCTAGTTTCCCCATAGGTTTTAGCCCGAGGACCACGCAAAACATTGGTTCTGTCTAGCACTTTCTTCTTTAAGCAGTTGGTTTCCCCATAGGTTTGAGTCCAAGGACCATGCAAGACCTTGGTTCTGTCCAACACTTATATTTTCTAGTGACTAGTTTCCTTATAGGTTTGAGTCCGAGGACCATGCAAGACCTTGGTTCTGTCTAACACTTTCCTTTTGAAGTAGTTGGTTTCCCCATATGTTTGAGTCCGAGGGCCATACAATACCTTTGTTCTGTCTAACACTTATATTTCCTTGTGACTAGTTTCCCCATAGGTTTGAGTTCGAGGAGCATGCAAGATCTTGGTTCTGTCTAGCATTTTCCTCTTGAAGTAGCTGGTATCCCTATAAGTTTGAGTCCGAGGACCGTGCAAGACCTTATTCTGTCCAACACTTATATTTTCTAGTGACTAGTTTCCCCATAGGTTTGAGTCCGAGGATCATGCAAGACCTTGATTCTATCTTGTACTTTATTCTTGAAGTAGCTGGTTTCCCCATAGGTTTGAGCCCGATGACCATGCAAGACCTTGGTTCTGTCCAACACTTATATTTTCTAGTGACTAGTTTCCCCATAGATTTGAGTCCAAGGACCATGCAAGACCTTGGTTCTGTCTAGCACTTTCCTCTTGAAGTAGCTGGTTTCCCCATAGCATTGAGTCCAATGACCATACAAGACCTTGGTTCTGCCCAATACTTATATTTTCTAGTGACTAGTTTCCCCAAAGGTTTAAGTCCGATAACCATGCAAGACCTTTGTTTTGGCTACCACTTATATTTCCTTGTGACTATTCTCCCCATTGGTTTGAGTCCAAGGACCATGTAATACCTTAGCTCTGTCTAGCACTTTCCTCTTCAAGTAGCTGGTTTCCCCATAGGTTTGAGTTCGAGGACCATGCAAGACCTTGGTTCAGTCTACCACTTTCCTCTTGAAGTAGCTAGTTTCCCCATAAGTTTGAGTCCGAGGAGCATGCAAAACCTTGTTCTGTCCAACACTTATATTTTCCAGAGACTAGTTTCCCCATAGGTTTGACTCCGAGGACTATAAATGACCTTGGTTCTGTCTAGCGCTTTCTTCTTGAAGTAGCTGGTTTCCCCACAGGTTGGAGTCCGAGGACCATGCAAGACCATGGTTATGTCCAACACTTATATTTTCTAGTGCCTAGTTTCCCCATAGGGTTGAGTCCGAGGACCACGCAAAACCTTGGTTCTGTCTAGCACTTTCTTCTTGAAGTAGCTGGTTTCCCCATAGGTTTGAGTTGAAGGACCATGCAAGACCTTGGTTTTGTCCAACACTTATATTTTCTAGTGACTAGTTTCCTTATAGGTTTGAGTCCGAGGACCATGCAAGACCTTGGTTCTGTCTAACACTTACTTTTTGAAGTAGTTGGTTTTCCCATAAGTTTGAGTCCGAGGACTATGCAATACCTTGGTTCTGTCTAACACTTATATTTTCTTGTGACTAGTTTCCCCATAGGATTCAGTTCGAGGACCATGCAAGATCTTGGTTCTGTCTAGCATTTTCCTCTTGAAGTAGCTAGTATCCCCATTGGTTTGAGTCCGAGGACCGTGCAAGACCTTATTCTGTCCAACACTTATATTTTCTAGTGACTAGTTTCCCCATAGGTTTGAGTCCAAGGACCACGCAAAACCTTGGTTCTGTCTAGCACTTTCTTCTTGAAGTAGCTGGTTTCCCCATAGGTTTGAGTCCGAGGAGCATGCAAGACCTTGTTCTGTCCAACACTTATATTTTCCAGTGACTAGTTTCCCCGTAGGTTTGAGTCCGAGGACCATAAAAGACCTTGGTTCTGTCTAGCACTTTCCTCTTGAAGTAGCTGGTTTCCCTATAACTTTGAGTCCAATGACCATACAAGACCTTGGTTCTGCCCAATACTTATATTTTCAAGTGACTAGTTTCCCCAAAGTTTTAAGTCCGATGACCATGCAATTCCTTTGTTCTGTCTAACACTTATATTTCCTTGTGACTATTTTCCCCATAGGTTTGAGTCCAAGGACCATGTTAGACCTTAGTTCTGTCTAGCACTTTCCTTTTCAAGTAGCTGGTTTCCCCATAGGTTTGAGTTCGAGGACCATGCAAGACCTTGGTTCTGTCTAGCACTTTCCTTTTGAAGTAGCTGGTTTCCCCATAGGTTTGAGTCCGAGGAGCATGCAAGACCTTGTTCTGTCCAACACTTATATTTTCTAGTGACTAGTTTCCTTTTAGGTTTGAGTACGAGGACCATGCAAGACCTTGGTTCTGTCTAACACTTTCCTTTTGAAGTAGTTGGTTTTCCCATAAGTTTGAGTCCGAGGACTATGCAATACCTTGGTTCTGTCTAACACTTATATTTTCTTGTGACTAGTTTCCCCATAGGATTGAGTTCGAGGACCATGCAAGATCTTGGTTCTGTCTAGCATTTTCCTCTTGAAGTAGCAAGTATCCCCATAGGTTTGAGTCCGAGGACCGTGCAAGACCTTATTATGTCCAACACTTATATTTTCTAGTGACTAGTTTCCCCATAGGTTTGAGTCCAAGGACCACGCAAAACGTTGGTTCTGTCTAGCACTTTCTTCTTGAAGTAGCTGGTTTCCCCATAGGTTTGAGTCCGAGGACCGTGCAAGACCATATTTTGTCCAACACTTACATTTTCTAGTGACTAGTTTCCCTATAGGTTTGAGTCCGAGGACCATGCAAGACCTTGGTTCTGTCTAACACTTTCCTTTCGAAGTACTTGGCTTCCCCATAAGTTTGAGTCCGAGGACCATGCAAGATCTTGGTTCTGTCTAGCATTTTCCTCTTGAAGTAGCTAGTATCCCCATAGGTTTGAGTCCGAGGACCGTGCAAGACCTTATTCTGTCCAACACTTATATTTTCTAGTGACTAGTTTCCCCATAGGTTTGAGTCCAAGGACCATGCAAAACCTTGGTTCTGTCTTGCACTTTCTTCTTGAAGTAGCTGGTTTCCCCATAGGTTTGAGTCCGAGGACCGTGCAAGACCATATTCTGTCCAACACTTACATTTTCTAGTGACTAGTTTCCCTATAGGATTGAGTCCGAGTACCATGCAAGGCCTGGGTTCTGTCTAACACTTTCCTTTCGAAGTAGTTGGCTTCCCCATAAGTTTGAGTCCGAGGACCATGCAATACCTTTGTTCTGTCTAACACATATATTTCCTTGTGATTAGTTTCCCCACAGAGTTGAGTCCAAGGACCATGCACGGCCTTGGTTCTGTCTAGCACTTTCCTCTTGAAGTAACTGGTTTCCCCTAAGGTTTGAGTCCAATGACCATACAAGACCTTGGTTCTGTCCAACACTTATATTTTCTAGTGACTAGTTTCCCCAAACGTTTAAGTCCGATGACCATGCAAGACCTTTGTTCTGTCTAACACTTATATTTCCTTGTGACTATTTTCCACATAGGTTTGAGTCCAAGAACCATGTAAGACCTTGGTTCTGTCTAACACTTTCCTCTTCAAGTAGTTGGTTTCCCCATTGGTTTGAGTCCGAGGACCATGCAAGACCTTGGTTTTGTCTAGCACTTTCCTCTTGAAGTAGCTGGTTTCCCCACAGGTTTGAGTCCGAAGAGCATGCAAGACCTTGTTCTGTCCAACACTAATATTTTCCGGTGACTAGTTTCCCCATAGGTTTGAGTCTGAGGACCATAAAAGACCTTGGTTCTCTCTAGGACTTTATTCTTGAGGTAGCTGGTTTCCCCACGGGTTTGAGTCCGAGGACCATGCAATTCCTTGGTTATGTCCAACACTTATATTTTCTAGTGCCTAGTTTCCCCATAGGTTTTAGCCCGAGGACCACGCAAAACATTGGTTCTGTCTAGCACTTTCTTCTTTAAGTAGTTGGTTTCCCCATAGGTTTGAGTCCAAGGACCATGCAAGACCTTGGTTCTGTCCAACACTTATATTTTCTAGTGACTAGTTTCCTTATAGGTTTGAGTCCGAGGACCATGCAAGACCTTGGTTCTGTCTAACACTTTCCTTTTGAAGTAGTTGGTTTCCCCATATGTTTGAGTCCGAGGGCCATACAATACCTTTGTTCTGTCTAACACTTATATTTCCTTGTGACTAGTTTCCCCATAGGTTTGAGTTCGAGGAGCATGCAAGATCTTGGTTCTGTCTAGCATTTTCCTCTTGAAGTAGCTGGTATCCCTATAAGTTTGAGTCCGAGGACCGTGCAAGACCTTATTCTGTCCAACACTTATATTTTCTAGTGACTAGTTTCCCCATAGGTTTGAGTCCGAGGATCATGCAAGACCTTGATTCTATCTTGTACTTTATTCTTGAACTAGCTGGTTTCCCCATAGGTTTGAGCCCGATGACCATGCAAGACCTTGGTTCTGTCCAACACTTATATTTTCTAGTGACTAGTTTCCTTATAGGTTTGAGTCCGAGGACCATGCAAGACCTTGGTTCTGTCTAACACTTTCCTTTTGAAGTAGTTGGTTTCCCCATAAGTTTGAGTCCGAGGGCCATACAATACCTTTGTTCTGTCTAACACTTATATTTCCTTGTGACTAGTTTCCCCATAGGTTTGAGTTCGAGGACCATGCAAGATCTTGGTTCTGTCTAGCATTTTCCTCTTGAAGTAGCTGGTATCCCTATAAGTTTGAGTCCGAGGACCGTGCAAGACCTTATTCTGTCCAACACTTATATTTTCTAGTGACTAGTTTCCCCATAGGTTTGAGTCCGAGGATCATGCAAGACCTTGATTCTATCTTGTACTTTATTCTTGAAGTAGCTGGTTTCCCCATAGGTTTGAGCCCGATGACCATGCAAGACCTTGGTTCTGTCCAACACTTATATTTTCTAGTGACTAGTTTCCCCATAGATTTGAGTCCAAGGACCATGCAAGACCTTGGTTCTGTCTAGCACTTTCCTCTTGAAGTAGCTGGTTTCCCCATAGCATTGAGTCCAATGACCATACAAGACCTTGGTTCTGCCCAATACTTATATTTTCTAGTGACTAGTTTCCCCAAAGGTTTAAGTCCGATAACCATGCAAGACCTTTGTTTTGGCTACCACTTATATTTCCTTGTGACTATTCTCCCCATTGGTTTGAGTCCAAGGACCATGTAATACCTTAGCTCTGTCTAGCACTTTCCTCTTCAAGTAGCTGGTTTCCCCATAGGTTTGAGTTCGAGGACCATGCAAGACCTTGGTTCAGTCTACCACTTTCCTCTTGAAGTAGCTAGTTTCCCCATAAGTTTGAGTCCGAGGAGCATGCAAAACCTTGTTCTGTCCAACACTTATATTTTCCAGAGACTAGTTTCCCCATAGGTTTGACTCCGAGGACTATAAATGACCTTGGTTCTGTCTAGCGCTTTCTTCTTGAAGTAGCTGGTTTCCCCACAGGTTGGAGTCCGAGGACCATGCAAGACCATGGTTATGTCCAACACTTATATTTTCTAGTGCCTAGTTTCCCCATAGGGTTGAGTCCGAGGACCACGCAAAACCTTGGTTCTGTCTAGCACTTTCTTCTTGAAGTAGCTGGTTTCCACATAGGTTTGAGTTGAAGGACCATGCAAGACCTTGGTTTTGTCCAACACTTATATTTTCTAGTGACTAGTTTCCTTATAGGTTTGAGTCCGAGGACCATGCAAGACCTTGGTTCTGTCTAACACTTACCTTTTGCAGTAGTTGGTTTTCCCATAAGTTTGAGTCCGAGGACTATGCAATACCTTGGTTCTGTCTAACAATTATATTTTCTTGTGACTAGTTTCCCCATAGGATTCAGTTCGAGGACCATGCAAGATCTTGGTTCTGTCTAGCATTTTCCTCTTGAAGTAGGTAGTATCCCCATTGGTTAGAGTTCGAGGACCGTGCAAGACCTTATTCTGTCCAACACTTATATTTTCTAGTGACTAGTTTCCCCACAGGTTTGAGTCCAAGGACCACGCAAAACCTTGGTTCTGTCTAGCACTTTCTTCTTGAAGTAGCTGGTTTCCCCATAGGTTTGAGTCCGTGGAGCATGCAAGACCTTGTTCTGTCCAACACTTATATTTTCCAGTGACTAGTTTCCCCGTAGGTTTGAGTCCGAGGACCATAAAAGACCTTGGTTCTGTCTAGCACTTTCCTCTTGAAGTAGCTGGTTTCCCTATAACTTTGAGTCCAATGACCATACAAGACCTTGGTTCTACCCAATACTTATATTTTCAAGTGACTAGTTTCCCCAAAGTTTTAAGTCCGATGACCATGCAATTCCTTTGTTCTGTCTAACACTTATATTTCCTTGTGACTATTTTCCCCATAGGTTTGAGTCCAAGGACCATGTTAGACCTTAGTTCTGTCTAGCACTTTCCTTTTCAAGTAGCTGGTTTCCCCATAGGTTTGAGTTCGAGGACCATGCAAGACCTTGGTTCTGTCTAGCACTTTCCTTTTGAAGTAGCTGGTTTCCCCATAGGTTTGAGTCCGAGGAGCATGCAAGACCTTATTCTGTCCAACACTTATATTTTCTAGTGACTAGTTTCCTTTTAGGTTTGAGTACGAGGACCATGCAAGACCTTGGTTCTGTCTAACACTTTCCTTTTGAAGTAGTTGGTTTTCCCATAAGTTTGAGTCCGAGGACTATGCAATACCTTGGTTCTGTATAATACTTATATTTTCTTGTGACTAGTTTCCCCATAGGATTGAGTTCGAGGACCATGCAAGATCTTGGTTCTGTCTAGCATTTTCCTCTTGAAGTAGCTAGTATCCCCATAGGTTTGAGTCCGAGGACCGTGCAAGACCTTATTATGTCCAACACTTATATTTTCTTGTGACTAGTTACCCCATAGGTTTGAGTCCAAGGACCACGCAAAACGTTGGTTCTGTCTAGCACTTTCTTCTTGAAGTAGCTGGTTTCCCCATAGGTTTGAGTCCGAGGACCGTGCAAGACCATATTTTGTCCAACACTTACATTTTCTAGTGACTAGTTTCCCTATAGGTTTGAGTCCGAGGACCATGCAAGACCTTGGTTCTGTCTAACACTTTCCTTTCGAAGTACTTGGCTTCCCCATAAGTTTGAGTCCGAGGACCATGCAAGATCTTGGTTCTGTCTAGCATTTTCCTCTTGAAGTAGCTAGTATCCCCATAGGTTTGAGTCCGAGGACCGTGCAAGACCTTATTCTGTCCAACACTTATATTTTCTAGTGACTAGTTTCCCCATAGGTTTGAGTCCAAGGACCACGCAAAACCTTGGTTCTGTCAAGCATTTTCATCTTGAAGTAGCTGGTTTCCCCATAGGTTGGAGTCCGAGGACCGTGCAAGACCATATTCTGTCCAACACTTACATTTTCTAGTGACTAGTTTCCCTATAGGTTTGAGTCCGAGGACCATGCAAGACCTTGGTTCTGTCTAACACTTTCCTTTCGAAGTAGTTGGCTTCCCCATAAGTTTGAGTCCGAGGACCACGCAATACCTTTGTTCTGTCTAATACTTATATTTCCTTGTGACTAGTTTCCCCACAGAGTTGAGTCCAAGGACCATGCAAGATCTTGGTTCTGTCTAACACATTCCTTTCGAAGTAGTTGGCTTCCCCATAAGTTTGAGTCCGAGGACCATGCAATACCTTTGTTCTGTCTAACACTTATATTTCCTTGTGATTAGTTTCCCCACAGAGTTGAGTCCAAGGACCATGCAAGACCTTGGTTCTGTCTAGCACTTTCCTCTTGGAGTAACTGGTTTCCCCAAAGGTTTGAGTCCAATGACCATACAAGACCTTAGTTCTGTCCAACACTTATATTTTCTAGTGACTAGTTTCCCCAAACGTTTAAGTCCGATGACGATGCAAGACCTTTGTTCTGTCTAACACATATATTTCCTTGTGACTATTTTCCCCATAGGTTTGAGTCCAAGAACCATGTAAGACCTTGGTTCTGTCTAACACTTTCCTCTTCAAGTAGTTGGTTTCCCCAAAGGTTATAGTCCGAGGACCATGCAAGACCTTGGTTTTGTCTAGCACTTTCCTCTTGAAGTAGCTGGTTTCCCCACAGGTTTGAGTCCGAGAAGCATGCAAGACCTTGTTCTGTCCAACACTGATATTTTCCGATGACTAGTTTCCCCATAGGTTTGAGTCTGAGGACCATAAAAGACCTTGGTTCTGTCTAGGACTTTCTTCTTGAGGTAGCTGGTTTCCCCACGGGTTTGAGTCCGAGGACCATGCAATTCCTTGGTTATGTCCAACACTTATATTTTCTAGTGCCAAGTTTCCCCATAGGTTTGAGCCCGAGGACCACCCAAAACTTTGGTTCTGTCTAGCACTTTCTTCTTGAAGTAGTTGGTTTCCCCATAGGTTTGAGTCTAAGGACTATGCAAGACCTTGGTTCTGTCCAACACTTTCCTTTTGAAGAAGTTGGTTTCCCCATAAGTTTGAGTCCGAGGACCATGCAATACCTTTGTTCTGTCTAACACTTATATTTCCTTGTGACTAGTTTCCCCATAGGTTTGAGTTCGCGGACCACACAAGATCTTTGTTCTGTCTAGCATTTTCCTCTTGAAGTAGCTGGTATCCCCATAAGTTTGAGTCCGAGGACCGTGCAAGACCTTATTCTGTCCAACACTTATATTTTCTAGTGACTAGTTTCCCCATAGGTTTGAGTCCGAGGATCATGCAAGACCTTGATTCTATCTTGTACTTTATTCTTGAAGTAACTGGTTTCCCCATAGGTTTGAGCCCGAGGACAACCCAAAACTTTGGTTCTGTCTAGCACTTTCTTCTTGAAGTAGTTGGTTTCCCCATTGGTTTGAGTCTAAGGACTATGCAAGACCTTGGTTCTGTCCAACACTTTCCTTTTGAAGAAGTTGGTTTCCCCATAAGTTTGAGTCCGAGGACCATGCAATACCTTTGTTCTGTCTAACACTTATATTTCCTTGTGACTAGTTTCCCCATAGGTTTGAGTTCGCGGACCACGCAAGATCTTTGTTCTGTCTAGCATTTTCCTCTTGATGTAGCTGGTATCCCCATAAGTTTGAGTCCGAGGACCGTGCAAGATCTTATTCTGTGCAACACTTATATTTTCTAGTGACTAGTTTCCCCATAGATTTGAGTCCAAGGACCATACAAGACCTTGGTTCTACCCAATACTTATATTTTCTAGTGACTAGTTTCCCCAAAGGTTTAAGTCCGATGACCATGCAATTCCTTTGTTCTGTCTAACACTTATATTTCCTTGTGACTATTTTCCCCATAGGTTTGAGTCCAAGGACCATGTTAGACCTTGGTTCTGTCTAGCACTTTCCTCTTGAAGTAGCTGGTTTCCCTATAGGTTTGAGTCCGAGGAGCATGCAAGACCTTGTTCTGTCCAACACTTATATTTTCTAGTGACTAGTTTCCCCAAACGTTTAAGTCCGATGACCATGCAAGACCTTTGTTCTGTCTAACACTTATATTTCCTTGTGACTATTTTCCACATAGGTTTGAGTCCAAGAACCATGTAAGACCTTGGTTCTGTCTAACACTTTCCTCTTCAAGTAGTTGGTTTCCCCATAGGTTTGAGTCCGAGGACCATGCAAGACCTTGGTTTTGTCTAGCACTTTCCTCTTGAAGTAGCTGGTTTCCCCACAGGTTTGAGTCCGAAGAGCATACAAGACCTTTTTCTTTCCAACACTGATATTTTCCGGTGACTAGTTTCCCCATAGGTTTGAGTCTAAGGACCATAAAAGACCTTGGTTCTCTCTAGGACTTTATTCTTGAGGTAGCTGGTTTCCCCACGGGTTTGAGTCCAAGGACCATGCAATTCCTTGGTTATGTCCAACACTTATATTTTCTAGTGCCTTGTTTCCCCATAGGTTTGAGCCCGAGGACCACGCAAAACTTTAGTTCTGTCTAGCACTTTCTTCTTGAAGTAGTTGGTTTCCCCATAGGTTTGAGTCCAAGGACCATGCAAGACCTTGGTTCTGTCCAACACTTATATTTTCTAGTGACTAGTTTCCTTATAGGTTTGAGTCCGAGGACCATGCAAGACCTTGGTTCTGTCTAACACTTTCCTTTTGAAGTAGTTGGTTTCCCCATAAGTTTGAGTCCGAGGGCCATACAATACCTTTGTTCTGTCTAACACTTATATTTCCTTGTGACTAGTTTCCCCATAGGTTTGAGTTCGAGGACCGTGCAAGAACTTGGTTCTGTCTAGCATTTTCCTCTTGAAGTAGCTGGTATCCCCATAAGTTTGAGTCCGAGGACCGTGCAAGACCTTATTCTGTCCAACACTTATATGTTCTAGTGACTACTTTCCCCATAGGTTTGAGTCCGAGGATCATGCAAGACCTTAATTCCATCTTGTACTTTATTCTTGAAGTAGCTGGTTTCCCCATAGGTTTGAGCCCGATGACCATGCTAGACCTTGGTTCTGTGCAACACTTATATTTTCTAGTGACTAGTTTCCCCATAGATTTGAGTCCAAGGACCATACAAGACCTTGGTTCTGCCCAATACTTATATTTTCTAGTGACTAGTTTCCCCAAAGGTTTAAGTCCGATAACCATGCAAGGCCTTTGTTTTGTCTACCACTTATATTTCCTTGTGACTATTCTCCCCATAGGTTTGAGTCCAAGGACCATGTAATACCTTAGTTCTGTCTAGCACTTTCCTCTTCAAGTAGCTGGTTTCCCCATAGGTTTGAGTTCGAGGACCATGCAAGACCTTGGTTCTGTCTAGCACTTTCCTATTGAAGTAGCTGGTTTCCCCATAGGTTTGAGTCCGAGGAGCATGCAAAACCTTGTTCTGTCCAACACTTATATTTTCCAGAGACTAGTTTCCCCATAGGTTTGACTCCGAGGACTATAAATGACCTTGGTTCTGTCTAGCACTTTCTTCTTGAAGCAGCTGGTTTCCCCACAGGTTGGAGTCCGAGGACCATGCCAGACCTTGGTTATGTCCAACACTTATATTTTCTAGTGCCTAGTTTCCCCATAGGTTTGAGTCCGAGGACCACGTAAAACCTTGGTTCTGTCTAGCACTTTCTTCTTGAAGTAGCTGGTTTCCCCATAGGTTTGAGTTGAAGGACCATGCAAGACCTTGGTTTTGTCCACCACTTATATTTTCTAGTGACTAGTTTCCTTATAGGTTTGAGTCCGAGGACCATGCAAGACCTTGATTCTCTCTAACACTTTCCTTTTGAAGTAGTACGTTTTCCCATAAGTTTGAGTCCGAGGACTATGCAATACCTTGGTTCTGTCTAACACTTATATTTTCTTGTGACTAGTTTCCCCATAGGATTGAGTTCGAGGACCATGCAAGATCTTGGTTTTGTCTAGCATTTTCCTCTTGAAGTAGCTAGTATCCCCATAGGTTTGAGTCCGAGGAGCATGCAAGACCTTGTTCTGTCCAACACTTATATTTTCCAGTGACTAGTTTCCCCGTAGGTTTGAGTCCGAGGACCATAAAAGACCTTGGTTCTGTCTAGCACTTTTTTCTTGAAGTAGCTGGTTTCCCCACAGGTTTAAGTCCGATGACCATGGAAGACCTTGGTTCTGTCTAACACTTATATTTCCTAGTGACTAGTTTCCCCATAGATATGAGTCCAAGGACCATGCAAGACCTTGGTTCTATCTAGCACTTTCCTCTTGAAGTAGCTGGTTTCCCCATAGGTATGAGTCCAATGACCATACAAGACCTTGGTTGTGTCCAACACTTATATTTTCTAGTAACTAGTTTCCCTAAAGGTTTAAGTCCGATGACCATGCAAGACCTTTGTTCTGTCTAACACTTATATTTCCTTGTGACTATTTTCCCCACAGGTTTGAGTCCAAGGACCATGTAAGACCTTGGTTCTGTCTAGCCTTTTCCTCTTCAATTAGTTGGTTTCCCCATAGGTTTGAGTCCAATGACCATACAAGATCTTGGTTCTGTCCAACACTTATATTTTCTAGTGACTAGTTTCCCCAAAGGTTTAAGTCCGATGACCATGCAAGACCTTGGTTCTGTCTAACACTTATATTTCCTTGTGACTATTTTCCCCACAGGTTTGAGTCCAAGGACCATGTAAGACCTTGGTTCTGTCTAGCCTTTTCCTCTTCAATTAGTTGGTTTCCCCATAGGTTTGATTCCGAGGACCATACAAGACCTTGGTTCTGTCTAGCACTTTCCTCTTGAAGTAGTTGGTTTCCCCATAGGTTTGAGTCCGAGGAGCATGCATGACCTTGTTCTGTCCAACACTTATATTTTCCAGTGACTAGTTTCCCCGTAGGTTTGAGTCCGAGGACCATAAAAGACCTTGGTTCTGTCTAGCACTTTTTTCTTGAAGTAGCTGGTTTCCCCACAGGTTTGAGTCCGAGGACCATGCAATATCTTTGTTCTGTCTAACACTTATATTTCCTTGTGACTAGTTTCCCCATAGGTTTGAGTTCGAGGACCATGCAAGATCTTGGTTCTGTCTAGCATTTTCCTCTTGAAGAAGCTGGTATCCCCATAAGTTTGAGTCCGAGGACCGTGCAAGCCCTTATTCTGTCCAACACTTATATTTTCTAGTGACTCGTTTCCCCATAGGTGTTAGTCCGAGGATCATGCAAGACCTTGATTCTATCTTGTACTTTATTCTTGAAGTACCTGGTTTCCCCATAGGTTTGAGCCCGATGACCATGCAAGACCTTGGTTCTGTCCAACACTTATATTTTCTAGTGACTAGTTTCCCCATAGATTTGAGTCCAAGGACCATGCAAGACCTTGATTCTGTCTAGCACTTTCCTCTTGAAGTAGCTGGTTTCCCCATAGCTTTGAGTCCAATGACCATACAAGACCTTGGTTCTGCCCGATACTTATATTTTCTAGTGACTTGTTTCCCCAAAGGTTTAAGTCCGATAACCATGCAAGACCTTTGTTCTGTCTAACACTTATATTTCCTTGTGACTATTTTCCCCATAGGTTTGAGTCCAAGGACCATGTAAGACCTCAGTTCTGTCTAGCACTTTCCTCTTCAAGTAGCTGGTTTCCCCATAGGTTTGAGTTCGAGGACCATGCAAGACCTTGGTTCTGTCTAGCACTTTCCTCTTGAAGTAGCTGGTTTCCCCATAGGTTTGAGTCCGAGGAGCATGGAAAACCTTGTTCTGTCCAACACTTATATTTTCCAGAGACTAGTTTCCTCATAGGTTTGACTCCGAGGACTATAAATGACCTTGGTTCTGTCTAGCACTTTCTTCTTGAAGTAGCTGGTTTCCCCACAGGTTGGAGTCCGAGGACCATGCAAGACCTTGGTTATGTCCAACACTTATATTTTCTAGTGCCTAGTTTCCCCATAGGTTTGATTCCGAGGACCACGCAAAACCTTGGTTCTGTCTAGCACTTTCTTCTTGAAGTAGCTGGTTTCCCCATAGGTTTGAGTTGAAGGACCATGCAAGACCTTGGTTTTGTCCAACACTTATATTTTCTAGTGACTAGTTTCCTTATAGGTTTGAGTCCGAGGACCATGCAAGACCTTGGTTCTGTCTAACACTTACCTTTTGAAGTAGTTGGTTTTCCCATAAGTTTGAGTCCGAGGACTATGCAATACCTTGGTTCTGTCTAACAATTATATTTTCTTGTGACTAGTTTCCCCATAGGATTCAGTTCGAGGACCATGCAAGATCTTGGTTCTGTCTAGCATTTTCCTCTTGAAGTAGGTAGTATCCCCATTGGTTTGAGTTCGAGGACCGTGCAAGACCTTATTCTGTCCAACACTTATATTTTCTAGTGACTAGTTTCCCCATAGGTTTGAGTCCAAGGACCACGCAAAACCTTGGTTCTGTCTAGCACTTTCTTCTTGAAGTAGCTGGTTTCCCCATAGGTTTGAGTTCGAGGAGCATGCAAGACCTTGTTCTGTCCAACACTTATATTTTCCAGTGACTAGTTTCCCCGTAGGTTTGAGTCCGAGGACCATAAAAGACCTTGGTTCTGTCTAGCACTTTTTTCTTGAAGTAGCTGGTTTCCCCACAGGTTTAAGTCCGATGACCATGGAAGACCTTGGTTCTGTCTAACACTTATATTTCCTAGTGACTAGTTTCCCCATAGATATGAGTCCAAGGACCATGCAAGACCTTGGTTCTATCTAGCACTTTCCTCTTGAAGTAGCTGGTTTCCCCATAGGTATGAGTCCAATGACCATACAAGACCTTGGTTGTGTCCAACACTTATATTTTCTAGTAACTAGTTTCCCTAAAGGTTTAAGTCCGATGACCATGCAAGACCTTTGTTCTGTCTAACACTTATATTTCCTTGTGATTATTTTTCCCATAGGTTTGAGTCCAAGGACCTTGTAAGACCTTGGTTCTGTCTAGCATTTTCCTCTTCAAGTAGTTGGTTTCCCCATAGGTTTGAGTCCAATGACCATACAAGATCTTGGTTCTGTCCAACACTTATATTTTCTAGTGACTAGTTTCCCCAAAGGTTTAAGTCCGATGACCATGCAAGACCTTGGTTCAGTCTAACACTTATATTTCCTTGTGACTATTTTCCCCATAGGTTTGAGTCCAAGGACCATGTAAGACCTTGGTTCTGTCTAGCCTTTTCCTCTTCAATTAGTTGGTTTCCCCATAGGTTTGATTCCGAGGACCATACAAGACTTTGGTTCTATCTAGCACTTTCCTCTTGAAGTAGTTGGTTTCCCCATAGGTTTGAGTCCGAGGAGCATGCATGACCTTGTTCTGTCCAACACTTATATTTTCCAGTGACTAGTTTCCCCGTAGGTTTGAGTCCGAGGACCATAAAAGACCTTGGTTCTGTCTAGCACTTTTTTCTTGAAGTAGCTGGTTTCCCCACAGGTTTAAGTCCGATGACCATGGAAGACATTGGTTCTATCTAACACTTATATTTCCTTGTGACTATTTTCCCCATAGGTTTGAGTACAAGGACCATGCAAGACCTTGGTTCTGTCTAGTACTTTCCTCTTGAAGTAGCTGGTTTCCCCATAGGTTTGAGTCCGTGGAGCACGCAAGACCTTGTTCTGTCCAACACTTATATTTTCCAGTGACTAGTTTCCCCATAGGTTTGAGTCCGAGGACCATAAAAGACCTTGGTACTGTCTAGCACTTTCTTCTTGAAGTAGCTGGTTTCCCCACAAGTTTGAGTCTGAGGACCATGGAAGACCTTGGTTCTGTCTAACACTTATATTTCCTTGTGACTATTTTCCCCATAGGTTTGAGTACAAGGACCATGCAGGACCTTGGTTCTGTCTAGCACTTTCCTCTTGAAGTAGCTGGTTTTCCCATAGGTTTGAGTCCGAGGAGCACGCAAGACCTTGTTCTGTCCAACACTTATATTTTCCAGTGACTGGTTTCCCCATAGGTTTGAGTTCGAGGACCATAAAAGACCTTGGTTCTGTCTAGCACTTTCTTCTTGAAGTAGCTGGTTTCCCCACAGGTTTGAGTCCGAGGACCATGCAAGACCTTGGTTCTTTCTCACACTTATATTTCCTTGTGACTATTTTCCCCATAGGTTTGAGTCCAAGGACCATGTAAGACCTTGGTTCTGTCTAGCACTTTCGTCTTCAAGTAGTTGATTTCCTCATAGGTTTAAGTCCGAGGACCATGCAAGACCTTGGTTCTGTCTAGCACTTTCCTTTTGAAGTAGCTGGTTTCCCCATAGGTTTAAGTCCAAGGACCATGCAAGACTTTGTTTCTGTCCAACACTTATATTTCCTAGTGACTAGTTTCCTCATAGGTTTGAGTCCGAGGACCTTGCAAGGCCTTGGTTCTATCTAGCATTTTCTTCTTGAAGTAGCTGGTTTCCCTATAGGTTTGAGTCCGAGGACCATGCAAGACCTTGGTTCTGTCCAGCACTTATAGAAATTCGGTGAATCGGGCTACTGGACCTGCGAGGATTAGCTCCTTGGCAAATGTGTGGGGCATAAACTTGATGTTAGAAGCCCCTAGAACTGCCCGTGCCACTGACACTTCGAAGTGTAGCCCTGAGTGGAAGCTGAGTGAGGGCAACAACCGCGTGCTGCTGGAAATGATGGAGAGGCTTTCGTGTAGCTTGCACCGCTGCCGAAATTATTTCTTTCGAGGGACCCTTGTTGACAGGGGCTTGATCATACCATGACTAGCCGCCGCCTGCGCTAACGCACAAGCCTCCCCACAAACGGCGCCAATTGTAGGGTCTCGTTTTTCAGCCCAATACCACACGGTGGGTAGGATCTTGAACCAGCGGGCCCAATACAATGAATTTGTAGAGAGTGGGCTAAAAGGCTAGACCCTGGTGAACGGACAGTCGTTAGTCATGGTGTTCATGATGATCGCACAGAGGTGAACTGAGCTTATCCATGAAGACTTTCTCCTCAGCACGGCCTAGGTGGCTTCGGTTCTTGGACCTGGTCCGCGTCCTCTTTCTGGACTGCTTCTTCCTCCTTTTATACTTGCTTTTTCCCCTTTTTATGAACGTCCATGTGTAGGTTTAGTTTTATAGGGCTGATACTTGTCCCATCAACCCATACCCAAAGTGGTTGGGGGTGGTTGTAAAAACTGAAAAGTATGGCTCTGTCAGGTGCAGAGTACTTAATTGCAATAATGGCAGTCTTTCCCTTATTCTTTGTCGTTTTAGTACATTTTTTCTCTTTGGCGAAATGACCCGGAATGTCATCACCAGGACCGAGTTGCTCCCTTTGCCCTCGGCTACATTTATGGCCGAGGAGGGTCCTTCCCATGGCCGAGGAGGATCCTTCCCATGGCTAAGGGGTGGGTCTTCCTTGGATCGGGCCCTGGGCCCTGCGCAGACATTAACATGGGCTTCCCAGTTTTATACCCCCCCACAAACACAAATTAATGTATTGATCAAATAAATTTAACAACATTATAGCTTAAAAGGTAGCAAAGCCAATATAAATTCTTCATTTAGAAATGGTGAAACATTCCTTCATTTTGATTACAAGTGAACTAGAAACTAGAAAACATTTGCTTAGGTTAACATAATTATATTTAAAAAAAAAAAAAGTCATACCATCACAACATAGAAAAGTAAAAACCCTTAAAAGTTTCATTAAAACCAAAAATTTATTCCATAAAAAAAAAAAAAAAAAAAAAAAAAAAAAAAAAAAACCAAAAACTAATATTTTGGTAGGATCGGTAGAATCGGTAGGATCCCATATGATCTTACATGATCCTACATACGATCCTACCATTTTTATGATCCTAGTGCGATTCTAAACGCTTTGGTGAGGTAGGATTGTAAAATCACGCAATCCTACGACCGCGATTTTGACAAACATGGTTTCTATCCTTTTGTTTTTTTATTTTTCCTAGGGTATGTTTTTCATGTTCAATATCTGTGTGAATGGAGAGGAGTGACCAATATCAGTTTTTGATCTTGTTTCTCAAGTATTTTTATGTCTTTTCTTTTTGGAGGAGAGTGACATAAAAGGGATGCAAAAATACATATTTACCTTTATTTTTAATAGAGGTGGGTTATAGAAGACTAACAGAGCTTACCTTACAGAAGACTAACAGAGCTTATCTTAGGTGGATAAAGTGACACTTTTCAAACCACGGGTAGGAAAAATGATTTTGGGCCAAACCACAAGTGAATTTACTGTAATTACCCCTATTGCATAAGTGTTGCACATCACATATTGGAAGAGTAAAGGAAGATGCTATGATTATTCCTATGCAAATAAGGGGGAGGTTTTAACAGAAAATGTGTTATATAAGTCAATCCATATTGGGAAAACAAATGAACATGCTATGATTTTTCGTTAATAAACAGGACACTCGAAGTATTTAAAGTATTGAATGTAAGGGTTAACAGTCATTAGAGTTAGCCTTCTTTTGTTAAATGAATAAGTTGATCCATTTATTCTTAGTGAAAGAAAAGTATTAAATTGCATGTGAAACATTCAGTGAAGACAATACCGTACCGTACCGGCCGGTACCAGTACGAGTACCCCCTCTGTTTCCTATCGGAAAAAATATCGGCCTTACTAGACGAGTACCAGCCGTATTGGAGAAATCCGGCCATTCCGGCCAGTAAAGAGATACCGGACTGAAACAAATCCAAGCCACATTCTTTCTTTCTCTCACGCTCTCTCTCAGCTGCTTTATGTCTCTCATCTCTTGGCTTCTCTATCTCAGAGTCTCTAGCTGCTCTGTCTCTTACTCTACTCTGTCTCAGCTTCTCACTCTACTCTGTCTCAGGTCTCGGCTTCTCACTCTCAGCCCCTCGCTTGCCCCTATTCTAAATCGAAAATTGGAATCGCCGAGAGGATTCTTTTTCTTTTGTTTTGTTTTTCCTTTCCCTTTTCACCTTCCCTTTTCCTTCTCTCTGTTTTTTCGTTTTGGGGCCCCGGGCCCTTCGGCTCAAGTTTGTTGTGGATCTGTGACTCAGAGACCTGAGAATGGGTATTTTTATTGTTTTTGAGAATGGGTATGTTTGTTTTGTTGTGCGTCATGGGTTTGTGATTCAGAGTAAATATATTATTTTATTTTTTATTTTTTGCTGGGAATGGGTATGTTGTATGTGGGTATGTGATTCTATATATATATATATATATATATATATATATATATATATATTAAATATATAAAATAGTGGTAAACCCGAAACGGTACACCGGTATTGACCGGTACCCGAAATATATCGTACCGTAGGCCAAACCGGTACAGCTTTCGGTACGGTATTGACTTCCTTGGAAACATTTTCTTTTACGCAGTCAAAAACATTTTGAAGTAGAAAATTGTTCAAATTAAACTGGTTCTAGCTCTGAGGATTAACTAGTTTCACTATACTTTTTACCAAACTTTAAATTGGCTGATTTTTAGTTAGGATATGAATAGCCTAAGAACCAGTTCACAAGTAATTAACCAGGTCATATCAACAGGTTTAGTCTTGTTTTAAAAACTACGGTTCACGCCTTTCATCTATGCAATTGGTTTAGGAAATGATATGGTACAAATGAAATGGTATTAGTACGTACTGCGAATGATACATGTGTAGAAAAGATAATATACTATATAAATTCACTTTGGTATTAAAAAAAAAACGTTCTTCTCCAAACTTTGAACCTAGAAGAGCTTCATTCGGCTTACTGTTTCTAAAGAAGTGAGTATTCTTGTCATCGAACAAGCTTTTGTCACCCCCAAAGGCTTGTTTCAAGTTCATTGGATAGGTGAGATGGAAGAGGACCTAGAAGGGATATGAAAGAAACTACCATTGGCCGGTGAAGAAAGTATAGTTGTAATGGTGGAAATCAATTCAACAGACAATTGAGACCAAAAAGCAGCATTGACAAATGGCCAAAGTGCTAACCACCAAGCTTATCATCGCGTCGGAAATGAAGACAATGACGAAAAAATAATGGTAACCCACGAAAGGTATGAAAGCAGCGAATGTTGACACTAAAAAAAGGGAAGAGGTGGGGGGGGGGGTGTTTCGGGTAAATACGATGCCATATTGATGTAAAATATATATATATATATATATATTCTTTCCAAAAAAGAAAAGAAAAGAAAAGATACTAAATTCTATTACAAAATAGCTCGGTTTTATCAAACTATCAAAGGCCAGTTTAGTATACATATATATATATATATATATATATATATCTTTTAGCAAGTGTATATATACATTTTTTTACCATCCTAGCTTGCAAGCTATAACAGAGTCAAACAAATAATAACTTGATAGAATAAGATAACTCTAGATTAAATCTTCTAAATCTCTTTAATTTGAAGATAGATGTAAGACATATAACATTTATTTGATTTTGTGTGATTTATATGAATCTTTTAACGGCATTGATTTTTTAAATATTACATATCTTATTTGTGTCAGAATTAAAATTAGAGAAAAATAAAGGATTTTAATGCGAAGATCCTTTCCCATCAATGTTTCTGTTTTTGGATTTGTGGTAAAATACGAATATTAGGCCAGAAATCAATTCAACAGACAATTGAGACCAAAAAGCAGCATTGACTAATGGCCAAAGTGCTAACCACCAAGCTTATCATCGCGTCGGCAATGAAGACAATGGCTGGGTTTGGATTCGGCTGAAACCCATGTTTTCAGTTCTGCGTTTTAGCTTTTTTTTTTTTTTTCCTCCCCTGCAGGCGTTACTTTTAGGGGACAACAGCACTGTTGAACACTGTTTATCACTGTTCATAGACTAAAAAAATATTAAAAATGGGTCCCACGGTACTATACACACATTTAAAAATTATTTTGTTACAGTGTTTTCAGTTTTCAGTTTCAGTAACAATAAGTTCAATCCAAACAGACCCAATAACGAAAAAATAATGGCAACCCACAAAAGGTCATAGCAGCGAATGTAGACACAAAGAAGAGGGGTGGGGGTGGGGGTGGGGGTGGCTGGTGTTGGGGTGAATACGATACCATATTGATGTAAAATATATATATATATATATTCTTTCCAAAAAAAAAAAAAATTACTAATCATTCTATTACAAAATAGTTCGGTTTTATCTAAATATCAAAGGTCAGTAAAGTTGGTAAAGTTGCGAATGAGTTAGCACACTGATTGACTTCCTTGAAAGATGTGCAGGATTGTCAAGTTGGTAAAGTTTCTCATAAAGTTCTTGCAGTCATTGAGAAGGGTTACATCATAATGTTGTTAATAGCCGAGTTAGAAATAGTACAAAAAATGCGCTTTGCATTTGGCTCAACACAAATCGGCTGGCTAATCCCAAGTTGGAGTGCTATGTAGAGTCCGTTCTTTGAGGCCCTTAGGTACACGCTATGAGGCTAGATGTAACACCCAGGAAGCTGGCAAAACTGGTTTTTGAATGCCTAGTACTTCAACAAGTGTCACTACTAAGTTTTTTTTTTTTTTTTTTTTTTTTTTTTTTTTTTTTTTTTTTTTTTTTTTTTTTTTTTAAATAGGGGTAAGGTTTTTCTTGGTGTTGGGCTGTGTTGTGTTTGCGGAGTCATCACCTATAATAGGATTTTTTTTTTTTTTTTTTTTTTAATGAAGTGCCCATTCATGTATATATTTTTAATAAAAATTATAAAAAAAAGTGTTATTTTTTGTTTTATCTAATAGAGACATGATTGTAAATTTATACAAACTACATTTTCTGTCCTTCCATTTTTCTTCTTAACCAAACAAAAAAATTTTCTATCCCTTCACTTTTCACTCCTCCAACCAAACATAAATGAGAAAAACTAAAATCTCTTATATTTTTTCACTTTTTCATCCCCTCTTCATTTTCTACATTTCCACTTTTTCGCTCCCCTAGTCAAACGAGCCCTAAGTTAGGACTATGAGGGAGTGAACTTGTTGGTTAGGTTGTTGTTGTTTTATTTTATTTTTTTATGCCATGGGAAAATTATGCCATGTCATCAAAATGGTCAAAGCAAAGGAAAATTAAAAATAGGCTTAGGCTATTTAAAGCCGAAGGAAGAGCCTCAAAAAGTTTTTCTAGGTTCTACACGGGTTAGGATTTTGCTAACAGATCTTCACATTCCTAAAGGTTGGACCCAAACTCAGTATTACACGAAGCAGACTCAAAAGCCCATTATAACTTGCTTCACAGATTGGGCCTAATAGACCGAACTTCACCACCATGCAAATTGGGCTTGAAGCCCACGAGCATCATTTATAAAAGTTTCAAAGCCTCAAAACACAGAATGGGCATACAAGCCCATAAACTCTTACCTCTTGAATTGGGCTTGAAAGCTCATACTTTTTCACCACACGGATCAAACTTGAAACCCAATTTAAGGTGTAATTCAAATTGTGAATTTTAATTTATTCAAGGTGTAATTCAAGGGTGAATTTTAATTTATCAAAAAATCCAAGATCCCTACACCACGCAAAATGGACCATGGGAAGCAAAAACTTCACTCAAAGAAGCCATTTGTGCCATTTGAATTGATTGGGTTTTAGGGCTCACACTCTAATACCAACCTATAGATAAAATCAAGGTAGCCCAACCCACCAAGCAAGAAAAAAGGAAAAAATATTAGCTGTTGGGCTCATTCAAGGTGTAATTCAAACCAGGAATTTTAACCACTCATGGTGTAATTCAATGGTGAATTTTTAATCGGTTAGGCTTCATTTGAGAGTTTATAAAGGAATGAAATGATTGTTTGAGAGTTTTTAAAGTATAATTTGGAAGTGGATTTTAACAATTTAATGTATAATTCAAATTGTGAATTTTAATTTATTCAAGGGTGAATTTTAATTTTTTAATAAAATAAGGTGTAATTTGAAAGTGAATTTTAACCACTTTTTTATTATAATTCTTTTATTTTTTATAATGTGAATTTTAACCACATAAGTTGTAATCGAGAATGAATTTTAACTATTTAAGGTGTAATCTAAGAGTGAATATTAATTGCTTAAGGTGTAATTTGAGAATGAATTTCAACCACTTGAGGTATAATTCGAGGGTTAGTTTAAACATGAAGATGTAATATAATAGAATTCTATGAATTTCAATATAGATATTTAAAAAAGTTTTGGAAATTTTAATCAAACAAGTGTAATTTCATATGACTTTTATCCAATTAAAATATAATCCAATGATGAATTTTCACCATCAAGGTTTAGTTATAGGATTTTTAGAATTTTAATCATCAGAGGTATAATTCTAAGAAAAAGACTTTATAATTTTTAGCCATTAAGGTGTAATTTCATGAAAAAAGGAATTAGAATTTAACCATGAAGGAGTAATTCGAAAAAAAATATTTTAGAATTTTAGTCATTAAGTTGTTACTCCGAAAAGTTGATTGTAGAATTTTAACCATTTAAGCATAATTAGAGCATTCACATTAAGGAAGTTAAAATTTTTGGCTTTTAACAACTCAAAACACTATATCTATTTTAACACTTCACTTTACAATGTACCCAACATCAAAAGTTTTATTTTTATTTTTACCATTTCATTTAAATATTATATTTTTATTCTCTCAATATGTTTCTTTCTCTCTCTTCTTACCTGTCTCTCTCTTTCTCTTAAATAACCCCACCACTTTCTTCTTAATCCAAACAAACCCACACGGTGGAAGAATTTACATGTTAAAATTTTTACTCAGTATGCTCTGAACGATGGAATGCTCTCTCTCCCTTGAAGAACAAGCGGAACTTGCCCGCAGTAATAAAAAAGTTAAAAATGTGAGCCATGTTGGCTTCTGTAAAGGCCAAAGCTCGGGTCCTTCATCTCCTAGCTTCGTTGGGGGGTCAGGCAGCCAAAATGCCTCCTTCAAGGACAAACTAATGGGTGAAATACCAGGTGGATACACGCAGGCTTTCTATTTTGAGGAGTTCATGGATGATGATGCTGAATCGGATGACGAAGTGGAAACGCTCAGGCAAGGGATGGTAGCTGTGAAGTTTTCAAAGCAGCTTAAACAAGAGATCCGAAGACCATGGGTGAGAGCTTTGATTGTGAAGGTATACGATAGAGCTATTGGATTAAATTTCCTTTAAGCTAAACTACTGTCTATGTGGAAGCCAGCGGGGCGTTTGGACGTTGTAGATTTAGAACATGGCTTCTTCCTCGTCAGGCTGTCATTGAGAGAGGATGTTGAGAATGTTTTGAAGAAAGGTCCTTGATTTATAGGAGACCACTTCCTCTCGGTTAGACCATGGGAACCAGATTTCAAGCCTGACTCAGCCAATGTATCTTCCATTGCAGTCTGGATAAGACTTAGTGGGTTACCAATTGAGTATTACAATGCTAAGGCTCTTTATCATATCGAGAAGGCTATTGGTAATGTGCTAAGGATTGGTATGTTTACTGCGACTGAATCTAGAGGCAAGTTTGCAAGGTTGTGTATCCAAGTTGATGTGGATAAGCCACTTATCACTACGATGATGATAGGAAAATTTCAGCAATCCATTACATATGAGGGTATTTATAATTTATGTTTTGAATATGGAAGAATGGGCCACAAAAGAGAGGTATGTTCGTTTGTTGTTAGGCCGGTGCCGCCGTGTAAGGAAACGGAGATGGGAGGTGCAAGCGATAGAGGAGCAAGCTCACACGTTTTGCATGTTGCTGACAACACTAAGGCAAAGGTGGGACCACATGGTAAGGAGCACGGTGCTGTACGCAAGGACGTGCATGAAGGATCGTATGGGCCATAGGTGGTAGTGGCACTTAGGAAGAAAGAGACAAGAGTTCAGAGAAGTGGTGGGTCCATACCTGAACACGGTCTGGCTTATGAGCAGAGAAGTAACAGACATCAGGTAGCAAATAGGAAGGCTTGGGTTGGTGTGGTGAGGGATGATGGCTCCAACGGGCTGAGTAGGGAGTCAAAAAGAAAATTGTCTCCCTTGAGGATTTTGGATAAAGCCCAAGTGGAGCAAGTGATACATAGAATAGGGAAAGAAGCCCATTCTAGTTCGGCCCAAAGTTTGAGTTTTAAAGTAAAGGATTCAAAAGGTGATAAAGCCCGAAAGCCTAACTCAGTTTAGGGACTGAAGGCGTTTGTGCGTGCAAGGGCTGGGCATACTCCTTCTAGTAGCACCGTTGGGGAAGATGACATGAAGGAGCTGTTTGACCAGCGAAGTAAGGAGGAAAACGCATCGTCGCACATGAAAGGTCGTTCATACGTCGATGATGGCTATGGAGATGAAAGGCCGAAAGTTGTTGGAGAATTTCATTTCGTCGCCGTCACTGTGTCAGAGATGGGTCAAAATCAAAGAGGAAGCAGCAGAAAAAGTTCTGGTGATCGGGTTGGCTGTGAGGTGAGTAATCTTAACTTGGAATATGGATTAGGGCAGCTTAAAGATCAAGAAGGTGTGGAAGGAGCGTTGGCTGACTCCACCAATTTGGTGGGTTTTTCCGGCGGTTGTTCCGGCACCGGCGAAGGACCACAGGTAGCTTAATCTGATCATTATTCCTTAAGTGATGGAAGTGGGGGTCATGCAACACATGGTGCGGATTAGATGGAATTGGAAGGGGAAGGAGATGGTGGGGCTTCCCTTTGATGTTTTTCAGATTCTAGACCATAACATCCTCATGAATAGCATCATTTGGAATTGTAGAGGTGCTTCCAAGCCCTCTTTTCAAAAACGTGTTAGGGAGCTGGTTCTAAGTCATAATCCGTCTATCTTGGTGGTAATGGAAACCTGAGTTGGGGGAAACAGAGCAAGGGAAATCACTGAGAGACTTCCTTTCGATGGAGTTATACATTTTGATGCAATTGGGTATGTTGGTGGAATTTGGGTGTTGTGGAATTCAGACAGAGTTGATGTTGCCCATTTAGCCAACACTGAACAAGAAATTCACTTCACGGTTAAGGTACAAATTTCTAATGTAATTTGGCTTTTCTCTGCTGTGTATGCTAGTCCTAGGTGTGCTAAAAGGCACATTTTGTGGAATAACCTCATGGAAGTTGCAGACCTTCATAATATGCCTTGGGTTGTAGCAGGGGATTTTAATGAACCTTTGGTAAATGATGATAAATTTGGGGGTAGAGAGGTGAGTGTGAACAAGTCTCTTTTGTTCAAGGAGTGTTTAGATAAATGCAATATGATAGATATTAGTTTTGCGGGGCCTCGTTACACTTGGACCAATAGAAGGGAAATTCAAGCGTTGATTCTGGAAAGGATAGATAGGTTCTTTGTGAATCCTAAGTGGTGCTTGCTTTTACCCAGATGCAAAAATTACCCACTTACCTAAGTATCATTCTAATCACTGTCCTGTTCTGTTAGAGATGCAACCAAGTTTAAGCGATGGGAAGAAAAGGCCTTTTAGGTTCCAAACGTGCTGGATGTTAGACCCTACTTTCCCGGATATTGTTTCTCAAGCGTGGGGAGGTGCAAATAATCTAGTGGAGGCCGTTGATAGCTTCACTAGGAATGTGGCAGCTTGGAATAAAAATTAGTTCAAGAATATTTTTACAAGGAAGAAAATTCGGATGGCTAGGATTAATGGTGTTCAGAGGGCTATTGCTACCAAACCTTCTAGTTTTCTTCTTAAGCTGGAAGAGGACCTCCTTAGGGATCTTGATCTTGTTCTCAATCAAGAGGAGGAGTTATGGGCTCTAAAGTCTCGGGTTAATTGGATGGTTCAGGTTGATCGTAATATAGCTTTCTACCATGTTTCGACGTTGGTTAGGAGGAAAAGGAATCAGATCATGGCAATCAAAAATGCAGTGGGGGAGTGGATTCATGAGGAAAGTGATATTAAAGAGTTTATTAGAAGTGGTTTTAATAGGATATACTCGACATCTCATGAGAATGCTTCAAGGGAAGAGCCTATCATTTTGCAGTGTCAGACTAGATTATCGGATGGGGATAAAGAGAGCATTGGTGGAGAGGTTACTGAAGAAGAAATCAAGGCTGCCTTATGGTCCTTAAAACCATTTAAAGCCCCGGGTCCAGATGGGCTGCATGCGGGCTTTTTCCAAAAATTTTGGCCGGTAGTGGGGGACTATATGATTGAGCAAGTTAAGCAGATTTTTAGCAGTGGGAAAATGCCTGAGCATTTGAATAAAACTCTTATTGCGTTGATTCCCAAGATCCAAGGTACTGAGACTTTAGGTAATTACAGACCTATTAGCCTTTGTAACACGATGTATAAAGTGGTGACCAAGATTATTATGGCAAGGCTGAGACCTTTCTTGGATAAGCTTATATCTCCCTTACAGACGACTTTTGTTCTGGGTAGAAAGGGTATTGACAATGTCATCATTGCTCAAGAGATAATTCATTCTCTTGGGAAAAAGAAAGGGAAGACGAGGTACATGGCTTTGAAGATAGATTTGGAAAAGGCTTATGACAAGCTTGAATGGGGATTTATTCGAAACATGCTTACTAGGATAAATCTTCCCACTAAGCTCATAGATGTCATAATGAGTTGTGTGTCGACGGTTTCCACTTCCGTCTTGTTTAATGGGGAAGCTCTTGATCCGATTCTGCCTTTTAGAGGGATAAGGCAGGGTGATCCACTTTCCCCTTATCTTTTCATCATTTGCATGGACTTTCTTGGGCAGCTAATAGAAAAGAAGTGCAATATGAAGACATGCCAGCCAATTAAAGCCTCTCAAAGTGGTCCTGAATTCTCTCATCTTTTCTTTGCGGACGATCTTATCTTATTTGCTAAAACAGATTGGGTAAATTGTTCCGCCATTAGAGATGTTTTTGATGAGTTTTGTGATTTATCTGGGTAATCAATGAGTGAAGCTAAGTCGAGAGTGTACTTCTCTCCAAATGTGGACAGGGACATAAGGGAATTACTTTGCGACATTCTTGGGTTTACTTCCACTCCTTTCTTGGGGAAGTATCTTGGCTTTCCTCTAAAGCACCCTGACTCTTCATCTCAAGAGTACAATTTCATTCTTGATAGAGTGAAACAAAAACTCTCAGGTTGGAAGGCTAACATGCTTTCTTTGGCAGGGCGGACTGTTCTCATTCAAGCCTCTTTGGCTACTGTTCCTTCGTATGTTATGCAATGTACCCATTTGCCTAGAAGAATTTTGGATGGTTTAGATAGAGTGAATCGCAATTTCCTTTGGTGATCATCAGAGGCAGCCAAGAAGATATATTGGGTTGGCTGGGATAAGGTGATAAAGTCTAAGGAGGAAGGGGGGCTGGGGTTGCAATCAGCAAAGGGCAAGAATATAGCTCTCCTATCTAAACTTAATTGGAGGTTCCACAATGAAAAGAAGGCCCCTTGGGCTAGAGTGTTGAATCTTAAATATTGTAATCAGAGAAGAAGAGGTGCTACCAATGCTAATAGGCTTCCTTGTTCTCACATATGGGCTGCTATGAAAAAAGGTATGGATACTTTCAATAAGGGAAGTAGGTGGCTGGTTGGTAGGGATAGTGGGCTAAATGTGTGGCAAAATAAATGGACAAATGGAGGCTCACTTAGAGGGTTGATTCAGGGTCCTATCACAAGGGAGGCTAGCCATCTAGAAGTTAAAGACTTTATGATGGACACGGGTTGGGATTGGGGGAAGATTCCCTTTGAACTTCCCTTAGAAGTTAAAAGGTTGATTCAAGCAACCCCAGTGTCGTTGTTGAGTAGAGTGAGGATAAGTTGGCTTGGTCGGGGTCTCCTAAAGGTACCGTTGATTTGAAGAGTGCTTATAGGATTGCCATGGGGGTGGAATGTATAGAACCTTTCCCAGCTCATTGGATTTGGAAAGTAAATACTCTTCCAAGGATTAGAACTTTTCTTTGGAAATGCGCCCATAATAGCATTGGAGTTAAGGTTTGCCTTGAAAGGAGGGGTGTTAGTCATGATATTACTTGCCCTTTATGCCAGGAAGGAGCTGAAAGCATTTTACATGCCCTGAGGGACTGCCCGTTATTAAGATGCTTGTGGAACCAGCTGGGGGTTTTACCTTCTAATCAAGTCTTTTGAAGCAGCAACCTCCAAGATTGGCTGATGTTAAATAGCAAATTTAAGCATAGTTTAGGTGCTTCTTATCCGCCTCGGAAAGTTATTTTTCCCTTTGCTGTGTGGAATGTTTGGAAGAGTAGAAACAATTTGGTTTTCAATGGCAAAAGCAAGAACTCGAAACTAGCGTTGGTGATTGTAAATCAAGCTTTAGAATTTTTTCATTGCTTTTCTTCTCCAAGGTTGCTGTCCCGAAATGTTATGATGAGGATTAAATGGGAGAAGCCAAACCAAGGCTGGTGGAAGCTTAACACTGATGGATCCTATTGTGGTAATACAGGTTTGGCAGGTTATGGAGGGGTGGTTAGGGATGATGCAGGTAGGTGGGTTATTGTGTTTAGTAGGAGTATTGGCAGAACAACTAGCTTTGTTGCTGAGCTGTGGGGATTAAGGGAGGGCCTTCTTCTATGCAGTAACCTAAATATTAATGCTCTTGAAGTTGAACTTGATGCAAAGTCTATTGTGGATGCCTTAGGGAATCCTTCATATGGTAATATCGTTATATCACCGCTATTGGATGATTGCAAGCTCTTGATCTCTCGCATTCCGCAAGTTTGTATTAAGCATTGCTTCCGTCAGGCAAACAGGTGTGAGGATAGTCTTGCTAGGATGAGCTATTGTATAGATGCTGATTTTTCTATTTTTGATAGTCCGCCTGTGGACATAGTTGATGTTGTTAAGGATGACCTCAATGGGATGGGTTGAAATAGGGTCTGTTCTGAGTTTGTTGCTGCTTCATAGTTGAGTAATGAATCTTTTTTTTCTCCCAAAAAAAAAAAAAAAAAAAAAAAAAAAACCCACACCCACATCTACAGCTAGTCACTGCTGGCCACCACTGCCGAAAACAAACAAAAAAAACCACTAGTCAACAGCCACCATAGCTACAAGTACCACTGTCACCACTATGCACAACCGTGACCCCCAACCACCAAAATCACAAGCCAAAATCCACAATCTCATTACCACCAACAATCGGAAAAAGAAAAAGAAAAAGAAAAAAACCCACCAAAATCACAACCAAATCACAAACCCGTAGTCTCCGCTCTCCTTGCCTTCCCTATGCCAAAAATCGCCACCCTCCCCGGCCACACCGCAGTTGCTGGATTCCTCCTTGCACTTAGCCATGATTATGTCCTCATGAGGTGCAATAGAGGTGTGCTGTACATGAGCAAGTTCGATATTGGACTCACTTTTCCAGATTCCTTCATGAGGCGAGATTGATATTGAGGAATTGTTTGACCACTAGATCAGAAATCTCACACACAGAGAGAGAGAGAGAGAGAGAGAGAGAGAGAGAGAGAGAGAGAGAGAGAGAAAGAAAAAGAAAGAGGAAAAGAGAGAGAATATAAGAGAGAAATGTTATTTTAATTGAAGTGTGTAATAAAAAAAATATTATTATTTTAAGTTTTGAGCTACAGTAAACTGCTATAAATAGCAGTTTAGAGCATTCGCATCAGGAAATGCTACTCTATCCTATTTTACTATCGCAAAAAATTACTTTATCAATTATATCATACCATTTTACAACACTCCCAACATTCCAACTTTTATTTTCCTATTCTACTAATTAAAATAATATATCTACCCAATAAAATAATACATCCCAAAACCATATCTATTCTCTCCCATCTCTCTCCTCTCTCTAATTTTTACCTCTCTTCCACTGTAACCAAACCACCTCCACCGTCCAAAAAGACTAAAAAAATACCACCTAGATACCAAAAACCTTAACTTTCTCGAAATTTAGCTGATTTCTCAGTAGCCCAGAACTCAAATAGACCTCCAAAAATAAAAACCCTTACAGAAACCAAATATCAATCAAACTCACTTCCAAATAACTCTCTCTCTGCATCACCTCTCGCCACCACCAACACACCAAACCCACTTCCACCGTCAACCCAACCGCCATAACAACTCCACCAATCTCCAAAGAAATCCAAGAAATTGTGGCCCACCAAGCGAAAAAACCTAACCACCACCACGGCACTGGCTAGCAACCACCACCATAATCATAGTACCCACCACCGTGCCACCACCATTCCAACCACCAAAACCCACGTTAACAACCTTAGATGAAACCCATGCCAACAACCACCAAGAGAAACCCACGCCGATCCGAACCCACGCAACCCACGGCAAACCCAAACAAAACCATGGCAAACCCACAGCCTAACGTTGATCTCCACACCGCACCCAAACACCGATCTCTGTGCCAAACCCCAAACGCCAATCTCCACGCTACCACACTGATCTGCAACGAGAGAGAGAAGAGAAATAATAAGTAGGTGGTGGCTTGCCATGGCCGGTGACAGTGGTTCAGGCCATGGTGTGGTGGCTATGGAGTTTTGAGTCTGAAGAGAAGGAGTGAGTGAGGACTGAAAGTAAAGAGAGAATCAGAGATTAAGAGACGGAGAGAGAGACGTGAGACGGAGAGAGGGGAGGAGAGAAAGTGGCAAACAAAGGCTACAGTGAACCGAATAAAACAATATATATATATATATTTATATATATATATATATATATATAGTTTACATTTACAATTCCAGATGCTAAGCTCTTTTTGGCTTGAAATGCCAAATTTTCCTTACATTTGGCATTTGCAATCCCCAGTGCGAATGCTCTTATTGTAGTTAAGTCGTCAAAATCTTTAAGTATACCAACATTGTTGTAGTGTGTTTTTTGTGGAATGAGTTGCTAAAATAGCTTTTTAAGTTTTTAGCAACCTTAATGTGAATGTCCATAGATTCTTTTTGGGACAAAATTTAGCTAAAAAATTGGTTGTAGCCTTACTCAATATATATATATATATATATATATTAGAGGTGAATTTTGACAAATCAATTATTAGATTACATCTTCTTTTTATATCCTTTATAAAAAGATCAATAGCTATGTCATCAATAAATTGTTTAAATTGTAAATTTTTGTAGTTTAAACTATGCATAAAATATAAGCTTATAAATTCTTCTGTCCTCCTTTTTAATATATATATATTTTAAATTTTATTACACCCTTTGGGTTTTTTTTTTTTTTTTTTTTTTTTTTTTTTTTGGTTGGTAAAAGTAGAAATCTCAAATTATAATAAATGCAAATTATTAATCTTTACCAAAAAAATAGAAGAGCCTCTGAGCACGCGCTCAATTAAACGGTTAGATTTTCAAAATATGTAGTAATGTTTATTTTATTGAGTAAGGTTGTAGTTTAATACTACAACAAATTTTGTAGCTAAATTTTGTCTATATTTTTTAAATTCAAAAACAACAATTTGGTTTTGGGGCTTTGGAAGATTTTATTCTTTTAAAACAATCTTGGGTTTTGACTCTTTATTTGCTAGGCTTGGGCCTAAAGAACCATGGTTTGGGCGTTTAAAATTAAAAACTTTGTGGATCGTTGATGTTTGTACACTCTTGTTTATCGGCAAAAATGGCCCATTAGCATTAATTTTTGAAATATTTAGCAACAGAGCACTGTTTCGGAAATAATTAGGGAAATACCACTTTTTCCGAAAACGCCGCTATAGGGCCCGAAAACGTCACTATAGGGCTTAAAAAAAACGCCACTATAGGGCCCCTTGAACCTGTTATGGGGACTTATAAAAAAAATTTTGCAGGAAAACGCCGCTATAGGGCCCAAAAACGTCACTATAGGGCTTAAAAACGCCACTATAGGGCCCCTTGAAACTGTTATGGGACTTACAAAAAAATTTTGCAGGAAAACGTCGCTATAGGACCCAAAAACGTCACTATAGGGCTTAAAAACGCCATTATAGGGCCCCTTGAACCTGTTATGGGACTTATAAAATTTTTTTTCAGGAAAACGCCGCTATAGGCCCGAAAAAGTGGTAGATTGCTATATAATTCGGAAACAGTGTTTCTGAGCAAATTATTTCCAAAATTGATGATAATGGGCCATTTTTGCCCTTGTTTATCTCTAATTCAAGAGGTCTCATTTTTAAAGAGCCCAATTGTCCCATTTTACCTTCAAATTTCGATTGCAAAAGCCCAAACCCATTTACCTTAAAAGCTAGAAGTGATTTTTATTTTTATTTTTATTTTTTTGGAGAGAGAAGTGATTTTCAGTTATTGGGAGGGAGAGTTTGAACCAAACTCTTCTTCTACTTTCCAAGCTTCCTTCGTACCCGAAACAGGTCCTCTATTTTTTCAACTTCTTTCTTCTCTTGTCTTCAATTCTTTAGATTTTCAACACGATTGTGGATATGTGTTTCATCTCTAATTCCATAGGGATAGCTTACGCATCCTCTTAAAGCCAACCTCATACACCCGTTGATCCTAGCAAGAGAAAGATCAAGAAGTACGTTGTTCCTCCTTGCGACTGATTCCTAAGGAATTTGGGTATGGATTGGATCCTTCTTGAAATTTGTTTCTTTCCATGAGAATGACTTAATTTAATTATCAAGACTCATTCTTGGACTTGGACATGCTATCTTGTGAATTTTTGAATGTCATGAACAAGTTATGAATTTCCCACAAAACATGTAACTTTTAATTCCTAACACATCTTAGTTACAAAATCTAAATGTTCACCTTGTTATGAGGAATCAGACCTGGCAATGCATCACGTGAGACCTCATGTTTGAGATTTCTCTTTGATGTACTAGATATCTCATGGTGCACATGATTCTTGATTGCGAGTTGTTATGCTTTGTTTTAATCTCAAGAGCCAAACAAAGAAAATGCATTGTTTCTCTTAGGTTCTTCAGCCCAACTCTCTATACGATGAGAAGTCCATGATATGATATGCTATGAATGAGAATATGAATATAATTACATGTCAACCATGTCATGAAGAACTGAATTTATATTTAAAACAATGGATGATGCAAAACATCACATGTGAAATTTCTACTTATGCATGGAATGATGCATTGACTATTCCAACATGTTCATGACGATTAAATGTAGTGAGTCATAGGTTTATAGACTTTAATGAACTTGTGAAGGCTGTTCTGAATATTGACTTGAGTAGGATGAGTTAGTTGTGACACACCTCTTTTCGCGTTATAGTAAGTGGAGACTTGTAAGAACCCGGGGTCCTTATCTTCTCCCTCTCAAACATTGAGAGTCTCAATGTTTCATGAAACCTTCTACTTAAAGAACAACGAATTGGGCTTGATTGTAGGCAACCTAAATACATCATTTAGGTGCAGCGATAAATAAATAAAAAAACATATTTCCCCTTAAATATAAAAATCAAATTATTCATGAAGTTATTAAGGTTAGAATCAAAGAGTTTACCCTTGAAACCTAAGAAACATGGATACTCCATTATTGCTCAAGTGGGTGTATTTGATACGTATCAGTACTTGATATTTATGGCAAACCTTTGCATTAGGCTTTATTTTATTTTTTTTTATTTAAGAAAAAGTGATGATCGGTTTGGGATATGACCATGACATGGCCCTGATATGACCTTCTCGATCTAGATGCAATTGTAACCCAACACCTGATAGTGAGAAATTGCTGAAGCTTCTCATTCAAAGAGGGGCGGGTGGTTATTGAAGTTTGCAAAGTCTAAAACTTCATCATGTTGGATGCATCCAAACCCCGATAATCAAAATTCGAGTAGTTAGCTGAGGAAGATAAAAACTTAGCAATATATAAAAAATATAAATAAAAATATATTAAATAATTACTTAATACATGTATCCCGCTGTTTTTTATCCTAGCTAGTATTTCAGGAATTGTTGTAGTTTTGTATCTTGTATTGTACTCGAAAACATACCTGTGCTTGTTACCTTGAAATAAAGGATGCGTGAACTCTTTCAACCTTGGCTTTTAGTTCCTTTTACTTGATCGCTTATTCAACCTTCTCTACTTGAATCTTGGCCTTAGTCTCCAAAAGTTCAAACTCCTTACTATACAATACTCCAAATCTCTCATTTTCACATGAAATTGGAATTAGGGTTCTCTACTTAGCAATGATAGCTTCATAATTTTTGGTTAATTCAGTTAATTGAATTAACTTAACCCTTGGATCCTCTTTCAATAATTTATCATCCGACTCCATTGTTGTCGCAATGGCTAAAGTGTGATGAATGAGTTTGGAAAACTTTGGACAGGTTTTCCAAAATCATCATGAGATACAATACCTTTCAATTTGGATAAAGACCTGTCTATAAGACCACAATGGCATAATAAATCACTGAATGTAGTTGATGTGGTAAAGTAAATTGAAACGTGGTTAATAATATCCAAGATAAACCTCCCTACACTACAAAAAATGCTAGCTATAGGGGTGTTTTTTTTAGCCGCGTTTGCTAAAAACGCGGCTATAGATACCCTATAGCTGCGTGTTTCAAAAATGTAGCTACAACAATAAACCTATAGTTGCGTTTATTAAACACGGTTGTAGATGAGATTTGTAGCCGCGTTTTTTGGTTATTTAGCAGCGTTTGTGTGGGTAGGCATATGGCCGTGTTTGAAAAATGCGGCTATAAACATGTCAAATTTATTATTATTATTTTTTTTTTTTTAGTGATGTCCTATAGCTGCGTTTGGAAAATGCGGCCATAGGCACACCTAAAGCCGCACTTTACAAAAACATGGCTACAGTGTTGTCTGTAGCCATGCGTTTTAAGCGTGGCTATAGGTTGAACAAAATCAAATTTTTTAAATTTTTTTTTTTTTTTGAAAAAGGACCTATAGTCACGTTTTGAAACCGCAGTTATAGCCTACCTACAGCTACATTTCCCTAACTGCGGCTTAAAGTATGTCTATAGCTACGTTTTAAAACTGCGGCTATAGCCTACCTACAGCTGCATTTTCCTAACCATAGCTTAAAGCATGTCTATAATTGTGTTTTATAAACGCGACTATAGCCTTGGTAAAAAAAAAAAAAAAAAAAAAACCTCTCAATTTCACACAAACTCAAATCACTCCTCAAAAAAACCCTCGCTCTTTATCACTCTCAATGCCATGTCATGCTCTAAGCCACACCATCGTGCTCTGATTGACACCATCGCCACTAAGAACTTGAAGCCACCGTCGCCGAGAACCTCTCCACGCCGTCCAGCAACTCGCACTCTCCACCACCCATTTCCCTTCTCCATCTCCATTCCACTGGCCAAAACCAACCCATTCCTAGATCAGTTCTCAGAGATCTCTCTCTCAGCTGCCATAGCCATCATTCTCAAGCTGCCTAATCAAAAACTCATGTTCCCGAAGCTCTCGTGGTCTACATCATCGTCTGCCATAAGTCAAAACTCTTTCTCTCTCTCTCTCTCTCTCCCTCATAATTTTTCTTGATTTGACCCTGCTTTTTGGTTGCCAAGTAACTGAGTAAAAAGTAGAATTTTTTTTTTTTTTTGGGTATTTGGTGCTTTATATGCTTATATATGGATTTGCAAACTCTTTTTGGACGTGGGTCTTTGAAGCACTTATGTGGTTTGTGAGTGTAATTTGATGTGGGTTCAGTGTGAAAAGCGTATGAAAGGTGTTTGTAAAAAGTTCTCTTAGAATTTTTCAAGTCACAATATTACTAGGTTGGGGTCATTTTGGTTCATAAAATTGTTGGTTTTGCTATTCGAACTATCGTGATAGCTTTGACATCTCCTCCTATAGTCCTATTAGTTAAGTTAATTAAACAATGATAGTTCTAGAGTTAAACTCATCATGTGGTCTTATTTGTGATTGCAATGATAGTTTTCTTAGATTTCTTAATGAATCTGGGCTACGCTTAAATTTCTTAGATTTCTGCTGTGTGTAAGAACTATGAGCTAGTTGTATGTACGCAAAGGACTATGTTAATTAATACCTATGATGAAGGGAACAAAATATCTTTATACACAATATTTCTTGTGTGAACACCTTCCTCCTCAGGTATTCTTCCTTTTTGCACCAATAGTTTTGTGGTGGATTGGGAAACTCTCCTTGACAATGCCACATATAATTGGCCATGACTAAAAACATGATCAGGAAGATAAATTCCAATAGTTGGAATTGTTTGACCTTGTGCTTTGTTTATTGTAATTGCAAAGCTCAAACGTATAAGAAATTGTTGTTTGATCATTACAAATGGTAGGTGAACATTTTATGTTGTCTTCAAAGGGATTCTTGGCAAGAAAATGCGTGTACTCATATAATGTCTAGTCCAAATTTCAGCTTCAATTACGTTGTTAAAACATCCATAACATATCAATCTTGTACCATTATATAATCCAGCTTTTGGATCTATATTGCACAACAATATAATTGGAGCACCCTTTTTTAGCCTTGATATATGTGGTGGTAAACCCCCTGGAGATATATAATTTAGGAATTCTTGTTGATATAGATGTTGTGTGTCTCCTTCAACCTCATCAAAAGAATGTAACGTAAACTCGTCTCCTAGGAGCTGAGAAATTATCTTTGCATTAAGCTGTTCAATCATCATTTATAGGTGTTAGCAAAGCCCTATTAACCATATATCTTGCATCATTGGCATGTGCTTGCAAACTTGGAAAAACTTGATCAATCAAGTTGTATATAGAATGTTGACCCTCTCATTGCATTGCCATTGAAGGGGGTAGTTTAATCAAATCATCCACTATAAATGGTTCATTCCCATCACCAATGCATTGTATATACTTAGCAAACTCTTCATCGTTGACAAACCTCATATTCTGCTTCAAATGTAACACTTTGACGTCTTTCCATAATGGGGACTTGACTGTGCATGCATCAATCATTTCTGCCTTTGTACCCTTTGGAACAACTGGAAGTACTTGACGAAAATCTCACCCCAAAATTAGCACCTTCCCACCAAAAGGTAAATTTACTTCTATAATATCTTTAAATATTCTATCTAAATATTCAAGTGCACGTCCATTTACCAATGGGGCTTCATCCCAAATAATTATAGTGGCACACCTAATAAGTTCAACTAAGTCTGATTGTTTACTTATTGAGCAAGTAGATGAAGCATCTGGAGTTAAAGGAATCTTAAACCTGGAATGCACTGCTCTTCCACCAGGGAGTAATGTTGCTACTATGCCAGATGTAGATGTGACAATTGCAATGTGACCGACTTTTCTCAAGGTTGCCAATATTGTGCAATACAAAAATATTTTCCCAATTCCTCCTGGCCCATTGACAAAGAATGTCATGCTTTTCTTACGATAAATAACAGTCATGATTGTCTCATATGCAACTCTCTGGTAGTTATTCAATTTCTCAATTAAAGTGAGTTCTTCATCTACATTAGGAACAGTTAGCTCATCTTGTATGAGTCTTGGTATAGCTAAATCATTGTCATATTCTCCAGTTGAAATCGGCAAATCATACTCTATGATGTGCTTTCCATGTTGCAAGAGCAACGCCTCTAAATAATTGAGAAATTTATTTGTACGACGTGTCTCTGTTGTAACAGATGTTGATGGGTAATCTTCTATCATATATGGGTAGACCTTATTCCACAATTCTCTTACTCAAGTTGGTAGACAAAATACCAATATTATTGCAAACAATCTTCTTAAAGCTGATGGCATTCGAATGTCTCTTGCCTCAAGCAGACACTGTTATATGTTGTTATCATTATCTAGTAAACCCCTTTGTTTAGCTGCTTGCTTAAAAGTTGGATAGGTTATCCCATTGACAGTCAATAAATTGTCAAATCTTGTTGGCTTCTTAACATGATTAAGAAGAACATGCAGATTGAACTTCTCTCCATCAAATGGTGAAACAGTATATAACCTGCGCACTACTTTTTTTATGAGATCTTCTTCGTGTCCATGTTTTGTTTTTATAATCCCAACAATAATGCTTAGGAAACTCTCTATATAGATAATTTCATACATCTTGATCAATCATATTCATATAAAAAAATTCAGTTAGCATTGTCTTTTTACTTTGCTCCAAAACATTAGCAATAGGTTCATGTGGTCTAAAACGTACCTGTCGTCTATTTGGAAGATGAATTTGCAAACGAAAAATGGTAGGGTACATTTGATACATAGGAAAAGCAAATATCTTCCAACGTGCCTCTGGAACACATACCCATCTTGCATCAATGTACTATTGGACCTTATCATAATTTGAGCCTGATCTAACTTCCATAGAGACACGATCTGGACCTTTATACACATATTTATATAAGTACTTTACACTCTTGATACTGCAACATATTCCAACATTAATATGACAATTATATTTCAGCAGTAACCAAGGATTATATGGAACAATCCAAGTGTTATCTATCCTGCACTGATCATTAAATGGCACAATTTTATTAGCATCATATCGTTTGTAAACAGGACATAAGTCATTGCCTTGGTAGGTTTTTGGCGAGAAAGGCTTTGGGTATCCTTTTTTACATCGTCCATTTTTTATTCACAATGATCTTGGATTTGTATTCCGCAAGGACCATGTATCATATGCTTTAATACAACTTTATGTAACTGAGGTTGTTCCTCCTTACACGACATTTCTGCTTTAACATCCTGATTGTAATCCTCTGGATTATGTAATTTATCATCTTCATTGAGAATTATAAGCATGTGTGCATGTGGTAAAACCCTTTTTTGGAACTCAAAGACTTGCACATATACAATAACTCTTCCAAGAACCCCCTAAACCACGATATCATCTTTCAATTCTTCAAATTTCGATTTGAAAACTCTTGCAAGCAAATCTGGACGATCTTGTGCGGTATGTGTAGGTAAAAACTCATTTTGGATTTCTTCTCATCCTGGATTGCACATCATTGTGATGAATAAATCTGGATTTCCAAACTTTTGAACCAATGACATTGCATCTTGAAATCGTTGGATCATATCGCATGGACTTCCCACGAATAATGATGGTAGAATGGTTCTATGTCCAACATTTCCTAAATATAAGATGACAAAGTTGGGCCATTAATAAATATTGATACAAATTCGCCATTTATAAAGTAATGTAAATTTCAAGTGTGAAGTTTACATTACTTGTACCACTCTCTCCTTCATGGAAAGTATCTTGTAGGCCTTCGTACAGATCATCCTTAATAGAATCTTGATTATGCTCAAACCACCTAAGCTTGTGTGTTTCAATTTTTACGTAATTATCAACAACATATTGTTGTGAAAGGCATCCTCCATACCAGATCATTGTGGCGAATCTTCAACAATAGTAAAAATAGATTTAGGTTCAATTATTTCATAGTGTAAGCGGCATTTTGAAGTAATAGATTGAAAACAATAAAACTATTACTTGAAGGATGTATGCATAATAATCGCGACATCACGCTTTATTTCTATTAGCGTTGCGTGTGTTGATATCCCATCCATATGTTCCAAATGGAAAAAGTATTGGGTACTGCAAGGGATCATAAAATCCTGCTATATCTTGAACATTGATCAAATTAACACCAAACCAAAATTTCGCCTATTATTTAGATATTATTTTGAAGTAATTTTTTTCCATGATTTTATAATTTTATCTTTACAGAAAAGAGGAAAAAAAATGAAAACCCACGTTTTATAGATTTTTACCCGGGTACTTTTTATTTATTAAACTTTTGGGCTTGGGTTCAAAAAAATAATATATGCACCAAAAATTTTTTGGTAAGGATATTTTTCCATCTTTGCAACACTTTGAGGATGTCTCTTAGGCATTACAAAAGCGACATATCTTTGGTTGTGGTAGTTGGTACTTAATGGTCTCTTTACCTTCTTTAAAATCTTTGACACAATTGTATCTGCCTTGCATACGATTTGTTACATGTGCAGTACCATCAAATGTGCTGTCAACACCTAATTTTAGTTTTGAGGAAAAAATTAGAGATAAAGAGTGTAATGATAGTTGTAAAAGAAAATATTAAAAATTGTATCAAATATTATGTTGTGAAATAAGCAAAATATTAATAATGTTTCGAATATGCAGCATGTAAACAAATAATAAAATTGATAATAAAAAACATGTGAATTGAAATAAAAATTGTGACATTGAGTGACAAACCTTGTTCTCTGTAGTCATCCCAATGATTTTGATCATTTATATTTTCAACTTCTTCAGTTCTTTATACATCCGCAATGTAATTATAAAAAAAAAAACGCTCATTTTTTATAATAAAAAAATTATAATGGTGCAAAGTTTATAAACATTTGACATAAAACTTACCATCATTAATATCAGAATTTATATGACTTGGTCCAGCCTCAAAATCATTTGGCATTATAGTTGGATATATCGGAGGTAAACCTAAAGTTATTATAAATATTAAGTTAGTATTGTTCTTGATATTGGCATGATTTTTGGCATGTTAGTTTTATGTCAATATCAAGAACAATACTAACTTAATATTTATAATAACTTTAGGTTTACCTCCAATATATTCAACTATAATGCCAAATGATTTTGAGGCTGGACCAAGACATATAAATTATGATGTTAATGATGGTAAGTTTTATGTCAAATATTTATAAACTTTGCACCATTATATTTTTTTTAATTAAAAAATTAGCGTTTTTTATAATTACATTGTAGATGTAGAAAGAACTGAAGAAGTTGAAAATATAAATGATCAAAATCATGAGGATGGCTATAGACAACAAGGTTTGTTACTCAATTTCACTATTTTTATTTCAATTTACATGTTTATTATTATCAATTTTATTATTTTTTTACATGTTGCATATTCGAAACATTATTACTATTTTGCTTATTTCACAACATAATATTTGATACAATTTTTAATATTTTCTTGTACAACTATCATTACACTCTTTATCTCTAATTTTTTCCTCAAAGTTAAAATTAGGTATTGACAACACATTTGATGGTACTGCACATGTAACAAATTGTATGCAAGACAGATACAATTGTGCCAAATATTTTAAAGAGGGTAGAGGTACCAACTACCACAACCAAAGACATGTCGCTTTCGTAATGCCCGTTTGTTCCATCGAGAGACATTCTCGATGTGTTGCAAGGATGGAAAAATATCCTTACCAAAGATTTTTTGGTGCATGTATTATTTTTTTGAACCCAAGCCCAAAATTTTAATATATAAAAAATACCTGGGTAAAAATCTATAAAACATGGGTTTTTATTTTTTCCTCTTTTCTTTAAAAATAAAATTATAAAATCATGGAAAAAATTACTTCTAGATAATATCTAAATAATAGGCAAAATTTTTGTTTGGTGGTAATTTGATCAATGTTCAAGATACAACATGATTTTATGGTCCATTGCAATACCCAATACTTTTTCCATTTGGAACATATGGATGAGATATCAACACATGCGACGCTGATAGAAATAAAGTGTCATGTTGCAATTATTATGCATACGTCCTTCATGTAATAGTTTTATTGTTTTCAATCTATTACTTCAAAATGCTGCTTACACTACGAAATAATTGAACCTAAATTTATTTTTACTATTGTCGAAGATTCGCCACAATGATCTATCAATGATCTGGTATGGAGGACGCCTTTCACAATAGTATGTTGTTGATAATTATGTAAAAATTGAAACACACAAGTTTATGTGGTTTGAGCATAATCAAGATTCTATTAGAGCAGATCTGTACCAAGGCCTACAAGATGTTTTCCATGAAGGAGAGAGTGATACTGGTAATGTAAACTTCACACTTGAAATTTACATTACTTTATTAATGGTGAATTTGTATCAATATTTATTAATGGCTCAACTTTGTCATCTTATATTTAGGAAATGTTGGACATAGAACCATTCTACCATCATCATTCGTGGGAAGACCATGCGATATGATCCAACGATTTCAGGACGTAATGCCATTGGTTCAAAAGTTTGGAAAGCCAGATTTATTCATCTCAATGATGTGCAATTCAGGATGGGAAGAAATCCAAAATGAGCTTTTTACTTGCACAAATTGCACAAGATCGTCCTGACTTGCTTGCAAGATTTTTCAATTCGAAATTTGAAGAATTGAAAGATGATATCATGGTTAAGGGAGTTCTCGAAAGAGTAATTGTATATGTGCAGGTCTTTGAGTTCCAAAAAAGGGGTTTACAACATGCACAGATGCTTATAATTCTCGAAGAAGATGATAAATTGCATAATCCAAAAGATTATGATCGGGTTGTTAAAGAAGAAATACCGTGTAAGGAGGAACAACCTCAGTTACATAAAGCTGAACTAAAGCATATGATACATGGTCCTTGCGGAATTCAAAATCCAAGATCACCGTGCATGAAAAATGGGTGATGTAAAAAAGAATACCCAAAAACTTTCTCGCCAGAAACCTACCAAGGCAATGAGTCATATCCTGTTTACAAACAATATTATACTAATAATCCTATGCCAATGAATGATCATTGTAGGATTATGATAGAGAACACTTGGGTTGTTCCATATAATCCTTGGTTATTGTTGAAATATAATTGCCATATTAATGTTGAAATATGTTACAGTATTAAGAGTCTAAAATACTTATATAAATATGTGTATAAAGGCCTCGATTGTGTCTCTATGGAAGTTAGACCAGACCCAAATTATAATGAGGACCAATAGTACATTGATGCAAGATGGGTATGTGCTTTAGAAGCATGTTGGAAGATATTTGCTTTTCCTATGTATCGAATGTACCCTACCGTTTTTCGTTTGCAAATTCATCTTCCAGATAGACAACAGGTACGCTTTAGACCACATGAACCTATTGCTAATGTTTTGGAGCGAAGTAAAAAGACAATGCTAACTGAATTTTTTTATATGAATACGATTGATCATGATGCATGGAATTATCTATATAGAGAGTTTCCTGAGCATTATTATTGGGATTATAAAAACAAAACATTGACACGAAGAAGATCTCATCAAAAAGTAGTGGGTAGGGTATATACTGTTTCACCATTTGATAGAGGGAAGTTCAACCTGTGTTCTTCTTAATCATGTCAAGAGGCCAATAGGATTTGACAATTTATTGACTGTCAATGTGATAACCTATCCAATTTTTAAGCAAGCAGCTGAACAAAGGGGTTTACTAGAGAATGATAACAGCATATGACAATGTCTGCTTGAAGCAAGAGACATTTGAATGCCGTCAGCTTTAAGAAGATTGTTTGCAACAATATTGGTATTTTTTCTACCAACTAGAGTAAGAGAATTGTGGAATGAGTTCTACCCATATATGGTAGAAGATTACCCATCAACATCTATTACAACAGAGACACGTTGTACAAATAAACTTCTCAATGATTTAGAGGCGTTGCTCTTGCAACATGGAAAGCACATCACAGAGTATGATTTGTTGATTTCAACTAGAGAATGTGACAATGATTTAGCTGTACTAAGAGTCATACAAGATGAGCTAATTGTTCCTAATGTAGATGAATAACTTACTTTAATTGAGAAGTTGAATAACGACCAAAGAGTTGCATATGAGACAATCATGACTATTATTGATTGTAAGGAAAGTATGATATTCTTTGTCGATGGGCTAGAGGGAACTGGGAAAACATTTTTGTATCGCACAATATTGGCAACCTTGAAAAAAGCCGGTCACATTGCAGTTGCCACATCTACATCTGGCATAGTAGCAACATTACTTCCTGGTGGAAGAACAACGCATTCCAAGTTTAAGACTCCTTTAAATCCTGATGCTTCATCTACTTACTCAATAAGTAAACAATCAGACTTAGTTGAACTTATTAGACGTGCCACCATAATTATTTGAGATGAAGCCCCAATGGTAAATGGACATGCCCTTAAATCTTTAGATGGAACATTTAAAGATATTATGGAAGTAAATTTACCTTTTGGTGGGAAGGTGCTAATTTTGGGGGGAGATTTCAATCAAGTACTTCCGGTTGTTCCAAAGGGTACAAAGGTAGAAATGATTGATGCATGATAGTCAAGTCCCCATTATGGAAAGATGTCAAAGTGTTACATTTGAAGCAGAATATGAGGTCTGTCAACGATGAAGAGTTTGCTAAGTATATACAATGCATCTGTAGAGAGGGAAAATTCCCGACCTATCACAAGCTGACACGTCACATTACCAAGTCCACAAAATACAGCCAATTACAGAACACCATGTATTGCTGCTAGGTTTTGCTATCACTATTCAGAAGCCAACAGAAATTTGCCAAGTGTCATGCAAGAGCCAATCACGCATCAGTGCACATGTAAGCAATGACTCAAGCAGCCTCGCACGTGTAAGCGATGACTCAAGCAGCCTCGCACGTGTAAGCGATGACTCAAGCAACCTCGCACGTGTAAGCGATGACTTAAGCGGACCAATCAAGCTGTGACATGTGTCACCAATCAAGCTCCGCCACGTGTCGCTCACCCACCCCAAAACTCCTATAAATAGAAGCCTTCCTGAGACATTTAGGGGGACCAGGATTCAGAAGGGAGAAAGCTCTGTGAAGATCAAGCCTCAAAGCCTTCAAGAACTTCAAGAACTTCAACCCCAAAATTGGAGAACATTCGAAGCAGAATCATCCAGATCATCTGCCTAGATCCTAAAGTTTGCGGGAATCAAGCTCAAAGGTCCGAAAACATCAACAAATCACAAATCAGTGAAGTTCTACGGATTCAAGCCTCCAAAGCCCCGAAGAACTTCCACCACAAATCTTCAAACACAAAGAACATTCGAAGCAGAATCATCCAAACTATCTGCCTAGATCTCAAAGTTCACTGGAATCAAGCTCAAAAGCCTCCAGAAACCTCAAACAACCACAAATCAGTAAAGCTCCACGGATTCAAGCCTCTAAAGCCCCGGAGAACTTCCACAACAAACCTTCGAAAACGACAAACGCCCGAAGAACACACGAAGAACATAAAGAACACGAAGAACAAAGAATTTCTAACAAGCTCATAGCCAGAGATTCATTGTAATTCTGTTCCAAAGATCTTCGATCCATTCCTCAACCAAATTGAAGTACATTGGGTGTTCGAATCAAAATCACATCATCACAAATCCAATCAACAAATCTTTTAAGGAGATCGAATCAGAGGATAACTCTTTTGTAATCACAGAGAACTGTACCACACAATCATCAATACAAATTCGCATTTGTGAAACTATTTTCACTTGTTCGACTTTATTTCCAAGCGAGAGATTTAGTCGCTTACAAATTCTGGCACGCCCAGTGGGACATCTCTACCTCTCATCTCATTCTCCTTCAAAGAAAGAAATTAACATCATCTTGCTGCCTACTTCAATGGCTTCTAGTAAGAACATTCAAGCTTCAATAATAGCTGCTTCAACTAAACTTGGTATGGCTACCACCAACAACTGCATTGGTGCAATCAATTGTAGCCAACCTAAAGCAAACATTCAATGTCAATCTCAATCAACCAAGGAAGCCAAGGTCCAGACAATTATCTCCTTAGACCCTCTTACAAGAAACAAGGTCATCAACAAGGACGTCTTCACCTTGGAACACCTCAAGTATGGGGGCAAATCCCCTTCTTCCTACACAAGAAGTTGGTCGCACGATTTCTCTCCCATCAAAGGGAACCTAAAAGATGAGATTTCACGTGCTCACTTCAATTCACTTCCTTCTCCATCATCTTGGGAAGTTGTGTCAGTCATGACGACTAACACCTCTACCATGGAAGAAAAGATGGCCGAAATGGAGCAAAGGGTTGTCCTTCTCACAAAAGCACTTGAAGATAAGGACCTCCAAATTGCAACTTTGATGAACAAACTCGAAGTGCAAGATCTTGGTGAATCAAGCCATGGTCATAAATTCACATCTACAAAGGATGACGAAGGGAGAGAAATTGAAAACACTCCCCGACGAGAACAATCTACTTCGGTTGCTTCGTTGTCAGTCCAACAATTACAAGACATGATAACAAATACCATCCGAGCACAATATGGAGGTTCTTCTACAAGTTCTCTCACATATTCAAAACCCTACACAAAGCGCATCGACAACATGAGAATGTCAAATGGGTATCAACCCCCCAAGTTCTTACAGTTTGATGGCAAAGGAAATCCTAAGCAACACATTGCTCACTTTGTAGAAACTTGTGAGAATGCAGGGACTCAAGGAAGCCTCCTTGTAAAGCAATTTGTTCGTTCACTCAAAGGAAATGCCTTTGATTGGTATACAAACTTAGAACCTGAGTCAATTGACAGTTGGGAGCAACTCGAAAGAGAGTTTCTCAACCGATTCTACAGCACACGGCGTACGGTAGGCATGACGGAGCTTACCAATACTAAACAGTGGCAGGATGAGCCCGTCATTGATTATATCAATCGGTGGCGTTCTTTGAGTCTAGATTGCAAAGATAGACTTACTGAAATATCTGCTATAGAGATGTGCATCCAAGGCATGCATTGGGGACTTCTTTACATCCTTCAAGGGATAAAGCCCCGAACATTTGAAGAGTTAGCAACTCGTGCCCATGACATGGAGTTGAGCATTGCTAGCCGCGGAAGTACAAACCCTCCCATACTTGAGGAAAGCATAAAGGAAGTAAAGAGGAATGACAAGAATGCAAAAGTCAGCCTCAAAGACCTAATGGTTGTTAGCACTGCCGAAATCAAGGTTCCAAGAAGAGGAGCAAAGGCAAATGAAGAACAGCTTGAAGGGTGGCAAAAGAATGAAGTGCGTCGCCTGACCTTTAAGGAACGTGAGCAAAAAGTATATCCGTTCCCCGATGAAGATGTGCCAAACATCTTAGAACAACTATTGCAATTGAAGCTAATTGAATTGCCAGAATGCAGGCGACCAGAAGACATGGGGAAAGTTGATGACCCTAACTACTGCAAATATCATCGCATCATTGGCCACCCAATACAAAAATGCTTCGTCTTCAAAGAACAAATCATGAAGCTTGCCAAAGAAAACAAGATTGATCTAAACTTCAATGAAGTTGTTGGGTCAAACCATGTGACCGTTGCTTGTGATGTACTTCCAACTCTCAGGCAGGGGGCAAACACCATTGGAGCTCACAAGTTGATCTACAATGATGATGGCATAAGGATCGGCCCCATCAATGGGAAGTTCCTTAAACACTTCTACACTTGAAAATCAAGAATTGCTCCTCGGTAAGAGCTTAAACTACCCACTGTAGCGCTGCAAGAGTACATGATGTCTTCCCATTACCCTTTAAAGCGTACCAATAAGGAGAAATTAATCCCACTCCATGTCAACAATTGCGAGTGTGGCGTAGCGGTTGGACGCCCGTGTCACCCTTGAGGCCATCTCGGGTTCGATCAGTGGTGATACCCACTATTACACACTGCGCCCCCTTTTTTTGCAAAAACACATAAGAAAAACAAACAAAAAAAAAATAAAAAATCAAAAACAAAAATCTTTTGAACTACGTGATGACTTGATCCCTCTCCAGGGTACGTAGGCAGCTTAGTATCTTTGCTAAGTTCAGTCTCGAAAAAAAAAAAAAAATCATTTGAACTACGTGATGACTTGATCCCTCTCCAGGGTACGTAGGCAGCTTAGTACTTGTTGCTAAGTTCAGTCACATGAAAAGAAGAAGTATGCCAGTCTAACTTGAAGAGTTTTCCAACAGTCATCAATGTGCTTTTAAGGTCCTTTCGGTTGGCAAGGCATTCCTCATTTTCTGTGGCCATCCTCTTACATCTTTGGGTATACTTTGCATCATTTATCTTCTGGGGGCATCTCCTTGTACCTTCCATCTCTAGGCTGCATCGTCTCTTTTCTAGGTTGTGCCACTTCATAACTCTGAAATTAGAACCACATCATCTCCCTTCTGAGTGGTGTTGTTTCACATCATGTCTCTGAAATCTGAATGACGTCAATTTCTTCCGGAATGATGGTAGATTATATATCCAAAGTCGGTGTGGCATCATCTCCCTTCTGAGTGGTGCAGCTTCATATCATGTCTCCAAAAGTTGGACAATGTCACCTTCCTCCGGCATCTGAAGTTGGTGTTGCATCATCTCTCCTCCAAGGGCATGTCCATGCAATGTCAAAGTCTTGGCGGCATTCTTCTTGAAACTTCAAAGTTTTGTTGGCATCTCCTTGCATCTTCAAAGTCTTGGCGGCATTCTTCTTGAAACTTCAAGGTTTCATTGGCATTTTCGAAATCTTAATGAGAAGTCCTTGCATCCTCAAAGTTTTGATAGGGACTCCTTGCATTTTCAACATCTTGTTGGCATCTCTAAAATCTTGATGTCTAGCTACAGTGCTATAGGCCTTTGATTTCTGAGCAATGTTGTCTCTGAAAATTGCTTTATGGCAAAGATGAACGTTGGCACAGTTTCGGCAAAAATAGAGTGTTGATGTGGCTTCACAACTTCGGCGAATGAAGTGTTGACGTGGTTGCTTCGATGCGAATGAAGTGTTGATATTGCTCCACAGCTTCAATGTAAATGATGGTGCAACTTCAAGTGCTAATGTGGAGTGTTGTTGTGGCTTCATGACAAAGATGGACATTGGCATGGCTTCAATGCAAATATTGCTTCATGACAAAAATGAACATTGGCATAGCTTCTGCGAATAAAGTGTTGACATAGCTTCAATGGCAATGTGGAGTGTTGACATGGCTTCATGAATGTTGGTATGACTTCTATGCAAATGAAGTTTCGACGTGGCTTCATGAATGTTGTCACGGCTTCGGCGAATGAAGTGTTGACGTAACTTCAATGGCAAAGATGTAATGTTGCCATGGCCTCGGTATAAATGGAGTGTTGATATGGCTTCATGAATGTTGGCATGACTTCTATGCAAATGAAGTTTCGACGTGGCTTCATGAATATTGTCACGGCTTCGATGAATGAAGTGCAAATAATTGCTTCATGACAAAGATGAATGTTGGCACAGCTTCGGCAAAGATGAAGTGTTGTTGTGGCTTCGTAACAAAAATGAACGTTGGCACGGCTTCAGCGAAAATGGAGTGTTGACATGACTTCATGGCCTCGGCGCAAATAAAGTGTTGACGTAGCTTCATGGCATGGATGAATGTTGTCACGACTTCAGTGCAAATGATGGTATGACTTCAATACAAGTGCAGACACGAATGAAATGTTGACGTTGCTCCATGACAAAGTTGAATGTTGGCACAGCTTCAATACAAGGACAGATACTAGCATGGCTTCATGGTAAAAACTCTTGATGCGACTACGTTGCAAAAACTCTTGAAATGGCTACGTTGAAAAGACAAGTATTGGTGCAGCTCAATTGCCAAGGAAAGCATGCTACATAACAAAAACAAGCAACAACAAAGAACTTATCAGAAGAAAATCTCATGGCACGTCTAAAAAAAAAAATGTTTGCTTCAATTTCAGTCACTAGCCTGTCAAAAAAAAAAAAAAAATTGTTAGTACAAACAAAGCAAAAAAAAAATATATATATATATATATATATATATTTCTCTACATAATTTCTCTACCCTTAAAGATACTACCCACTGCAGGCTGCTTGTACAATTTAATGAATACCCGGGTGGCTTTATATAGAGAATTTCTGAGGTAACAGACAAAAAAAAGAGAGGAAAAATGCTGCCACCAAAATGTTTAAAGTCAGCCTTTGCAACCCGAATGCACTGAAAATCAAAGAAATCTGCACCGAATGTTGAAATGCAAGATAACATACAGCATACGGTAACTCATCAACTACCTCAAGACTCACAAGTCAAAATACAGGCGCCGCCTTGTCAGAGCCGCCTGCAAAAAAGAACGGAAAAGTCATCATAGACAAATTGTCACCCACGGCCTTCTCTTCCAAATTTGTGAAAATCCAAAGATCATTTCACAAAACTGACCGCACAGAAATCTCGTAAGGACTTTGGTGGACAAAACCCAGGAAAATCTTCAGCAACGGAGCCGCCACGCACCGCCACGCACGGCCACAAACTCGCGATGACCCACGGTTTAATCCTTCAAATCTGTGCAAATCGGGACACCAATTCAGAAAACAGAAACCACCATTAGATCCATCGGCTCGCGATCTACAAAACCCAAAAATTTCAAGCCCAGAAACGGCCGCATCCGCCTCCGTGCGCCGCCACAATCTCTCAATGAACCGCGACCTAAGCCTTCGGATTTGTGCAAACCTGCTCAGAAATTTACAAAACTGACCAGACAGGGGTCTCGAACGGCCTTGTATCAACAAAACCCAAAAATTTAAGGCCCAAAAGCCCAAGCACGTGCCGCCAAAAGATTCGGCGGCGCGGCCTTCAGTCTCACGCGCCGATGAGGCAGTCAGAGCCCACACGTGCCACGTGCCACACGTGCCCTAGACGTCATGGATGACGTCATCATCCACATGTGCCACACGTACGCCTAGTGTTATGACGTCATGGATGACGTCATTATCCACTAACCGGTTGACCCGTTTGATCAGACAACCCGGTTTGACCCGGACCGACCCGCAAAATTGACCCGGATCTGAACCGCCTGAAAAAAAAAAAAAAAAAAAAAAAAAAGTGAGAGAAAATACCTTGACCAAGTAGACCCTTGACCATGGCCAAAAAGTCAAAAATTTCAGAACGGACCTGTCCCACTCAATTTTTCGAGTACATTCCGATTTTGGGACCCATTCCTTCATTCGAGGCTCGAAAATTGTGCAAACGTCCAGTCTCCAAAAAGTTGACTTTTGTGCAAATGTTGACCAAATGTCAAAATTTTTGAGATGGACCTATTTTGCTCAATTTTTCGAGTACATTCCAATTTTGGAGTCCGTTTCATCATGTGAGACTCGAAAACTGTACAAATGGCTCAAATTCCAAGACAGTTGACTTTGATGTTGAAATCAACCTAAAGTCAAAATTTTCAAGTCACACTTGCCTTTCTCAATTTTTCGTGTACATTCCAAATTTGGGGTCTGTTTCTTCATTTGAGAATCCAAAATTGCTCAAATGGTGTGATTCTACAACTGTTGGCTTTGAAGTGAACTTTGGCCAAGAATCAAGACATTCGAGCAAAACTTGTCCTGTTCGGACCTTCTCAAAGATTCTGATTTTGAAATCCACTTATTTTGGATTTGGTGATCACCAATCAAACCCCCACATCTTTGAAGTATTGACGATGTCCAAAACTTAAACTCCTGAGATCAAAATTTGAGATTCATCCATTTAATTGGGATCTCCTCAGGGTTATTCTCCAGACTTCATCAAAACTTCTCTCTCCAAATATAAATGAACTCTCACAAGTGTGTCAGAACTTGAGGTTACACTGGGTCATTAATTCAACCTAACATTCTCATTCGGTGCCTACCATTCCCACCTACCATTTCCACCTACCGTTCCCATCTACCATTCCCACCAAAAATTCTCAACTACCATTCTTGACTACTTACCTACCATTCTTCATCTCTCTACTATAAATAGGAGGGCCGAGTTCATCAAAGACTCATCCGAAAAAAAAAAAGAAGAAAAAAAATACGCTGAATCATGAAATGAAGAGTTGCTTCTTTCAGATTTTCAAATCCTCCTTTTCACAACCATTTTTCACTATGATCTCATCATTCTCAACACCTAGCAACCGATTTTGCTTCATAATCGGTTTGAGATCAACCCTCCCATGGTTCGGTCGAAACCCTATTTACAACATCATTGCAGTTTTGAGATCCAAACAAACTTTGTTTCTCCACTCAACGACCACCTTTGTCCATAAAATTACTCGTAACAAGGTCTGCATTTTGGTTCCATGTTTCCTTGGACTTGGTTGGCCAGGAAATCCAAGTCCAGCAGAAGCACCTGTTCCTAACCTCAGGGCTCCTGTAGTCTCTTTCCAATTGCTTGGTCTTCCAGCAGAAGCAGTGGTTCGGAACAAACAGCAACTTGTCTGGTTTCCAAACCAGGTTCACAAGTTAGCTCCATCTTTCATTTTTTCTGTGCTTTTCCAACAAATGGCAGTAAATGAAGATGGTAAAAAAGTGTTGGGGTATCCTACAAATTGTTTTCCATCAACACTTAAAACAACCTCCAAGGTGCCAGCTCATCAGAATTCAGCCTTTGGTGTCGGTAAATGGTCATCAAAGCCTTATTCCATGTCCCCACTACTACGGGACCTAAAGGTCATCGTTGCTGGTACCTCAAAATTTATTTTCTGAAATTACTCCAACTTAAAATCAGCTTGAAGAATTTCAGAAGGTACTCTTCTGAAATTACTTCAACATAACATCCGTTGGCATGGTCCCATCACACAGGCACATTCGGTTACTTGCTGCCAGACCCCATGCAACACACAGTCAGTCCCATATTCAAAGGTGTACTTCCCATAAACATCTACACCAGAAGGGTCCCAGCATACAGGGCCAGCACCATGGTAGTGTATGCTTTGCCCATTTGCTTTGCTTCATCTCCGTCTTCTTTGTGATCTTCTGAAATAACTTCACCAGAAGTTCTTAAGAACACGAGGCTAGCACCATGACCCTGCATGCTGTACCCAGCCACCATTCTCTCATCTTCCCCATCTTCAACATCTTGTGATCACCGCCAACGATCCAAAATACTCTCCTGAAAGTACTTCAACTTAATCTCTGCTAAGAAAGCTCCATCACGCAAGTACGTTCAAATACTTGCAGACCCTTTTTCGATCTCATCAAAGCCTTTCATATGGGTAGGTCTACTCTTCGGAAATTATCTCATCCTTCTGAAAGCTCCACCACCTTCAACAGCTCCACCACCTTCAACAGCTCCACTACCTTCAACTACTTCACTTAAATAGTCAAGTACCAAAAATCCATTTTTTCGAAACTCATTCCCACACCACACTCTGAAACTGTGTGCGTGAACGAGTCTCGAGGGGGCATTTGTAGAGAGGGAAAATTCCCGACCTATCACAAGCTGACACGTCACATTACCAAGTCCACAAAATACAGTCAATTACAGAACACCATGTATTGCTGCTAGGTTTTGCTATCACTATTCAGAAGCCAACAGAAATTTGCCAAGTGTCATGCAAGAGCCAATCACGCATCAGTGCACGTGTAAGCGATGACTCAAGCAGCCTCGCACGTGTAAGCGATGACTCAAGCAGCCTCGCACGTGTAAGCGATGACTCAAGCAGCCTCGCACGTGTAAGCGATGACTCAAGCAACCTCGCACGTGTAAGCGATGACTTAAGCGGACCAATCAAGCTGTGACATGTGTCACCAATCAAGCTCCGCCACGTGTCGCTCACCCACCCCAAAACTCCTATAAATAGAAGCCTTCCTGAGACATTTAGGGGGACCAGGATTCAGAAGGGAGAAAGCTCTGTGAAGATCAAGCCTCAAAGCCTTCAAGAACTTCAAGAACTTCAACCCCAAAATTGGAGAACATTCGAAGCAGAATCATCCAGATCATTTGCCTAGATCCTAAAGTTTGCGGGAATCAAGCTCAAAGGTCCGAAAACATCAACAAATCACAAATCAGTGAAGTTCTACGGATTCAAGCCTCCAAAGCCCCGAAGAACTTCCACCACAAATCTTCAAACACAAAGAACATTCGAAGCAGAATCATCCAAACTATCTGCCTAGATCTCAAAGTTCACTGGAATCAAGCTCAAAAGCCTCCAGAAACCTCAAACAACCACAAATCAGTGAAGCTCCACGGATTCAAGCCTCTAAAGCCCCGAAGAACTTCCACAACAAACCTTCGAAAACGACGAACGCCCGAAGAACACACGAAGAACATAAAGAACACGAAGAACAAAGAATTTCTAACAAGCTCATAGCCAGAGATTCATTGTAATTCTGTTCCAAAGATCTTCGATCCATTCCTCAACCAAATTGAAGTACATTGGGTGTTCGAATCAAAATCACATCATCACAAATCCAATCAACAAATCTTTTAAGGAGATCGAATCAGAGGATAACTCTTTTGTAATCACAGAGAACTGTACCACACAATCATCAATACAAATTCGCATTTGTGAAACTATTTTCACTTGTTCGACTTTATTTCCAAGCGAGAGATTTAGTCGCTTACAGCATCAGTGATGGGAATGAACCATTTATAATGGATGATTTGATTAAACTAGCCCTATCAATGGCAATGCAGTGGGAGGGTCAGCATTCTATATACAACTTGATTAATCAAGTATTTCCAAGTTTGAAAGAACATGCCAATGATGCAAAATATATGGTTGATAGGGCTTTGCTAACACTTATAAATGATGATGTTGAACAACTTAATGCAAAGATAATTTCTCAGTTCCTAGGAGATGAGTTTACGTTACATTCTTTTGATGAGGTTGAAGGAGATATGCAAGATCTATATCAACAAGAATTCCTAAATTCTATATCTCCAGGGGTTTTACCACCACATATATTAAGTTTGAAAAAGGGTGCTCCAATTATGTTGTTGCGCAATATAAATCCAAAAGCCAGATTATGTAATGGTACAAGATTGATATGTCGTGGATGTTTTAACAACATAATTGAAGCTGAAATTTTGACTGGACAATATGTGGGTACACACGTTTTCTTGCCAAGAATCCCTTTGAAGACAATAGAAAATGTACACCTGCCATTTGTAATGATTAGACAACAATTTCCTGTACATTTGAGCTTTGCAATTACAATAAACAAAGTGCAAGGTCAGACAATTCCAACTATTGGATTTTATCTTCCTGATCATGTTTTTAGTCATGGCCAATTATATGTGGCGTTGTCAAGAGGAGTCTCCCAATCCACCACAAAACTATTGGTGCAAAAAGGAAGAATACTTAAGGAGGAAGGTGTTCACACAAGAAATATTGTGTATAAAAATGTTTTGTTCCCTTTATCATAGGTATTAATTAACATAGTCCTTTGGTGTATTGACTTCGAGCCCTCTTAGAATTTGCATCATTGTCAGTTGAAGAATTATTTTCTATTAGCGTTGCAATCCTATAGATAAGGTAGGGATCCTTACTACGCACTATGAGATCAAAATCATTTCCAAATTGTTGAATGAATCCTCTAATATGTCTATTTGTATGGTTTTAATATAAAAAACTAGTACATTTCTTATGATAAGATTGTCCTATCAAGTAATGAACCCAAAGAGCTGAAAGAACCAAATAAGGTGTAGAGAATTTGATTGAGTATCGACATTACCAGTAATAGCATTATCCTCGATGATACATGCTTAGTATAAAAAATTGAACCAATGTTGTGTGTCTTAGGAGCAATCCTTCCTCTTTTGCTAGTTTTTTAAAACTACAAACTTATTCTTGTTGAGAAAAACTGGTAAGAGATACATTAGCAAGAGGGTTCCAACCATAATTCTTGGTCGGGACAAAATTGGCCTAGCTCTGCCCTTTTCGGGCAAAATAAATAACATTCTACCCTTTTTCCCAAACTAATTATGGAAATGTCCCTCTTTTGAAATTTGACTTTCTCAAAATCAAGTTTAAAAAAAAAAAAAAAAATTAGAGCCCTATAGTAGCTTTTTAAGAAGCCTATAGTAACGTTTTAATGACCTATAGTAGCGTTTCGTAACTCGATTTCCATGAAGTCGAGTTACATGCAATTTTTTTTACCTATAACTCGATTTCATGGAGCTTGAGTTAAAAACGCCACGATAGGTTTTTAAAAACGTCACTATAGGTCCTTAAAAAAATCATTATAGGACTTAACTCGATTTTAAGAAAGTCAATTTTCAAAAGAGGGGTATTTCCCTAATTAGTTTGAGAAATAGGGTAGAATGCTATTTATTTTGCCCAAAAAGGGCAGAAGCCAATTTTGTCCTTCTTGGCCAACCTAGATTAGTAATACCTAGAGTGAACAAATTCGAATTGCTCAAAGGTCACCATAATCTAGATCAATCCCGTCTACTCTCTCATTAAATGAAAAAGGATGGTGAATAATATTTTCAGAATTTCTGAAGGATATTTGGTGCCAAACAAGATAAATTATTTGCCCTTACACCTGTGTATCTAGCAAGTCGAGGAAATTCAGTAGGAAACTCATGACCCAGCCTTTGACAATACAATAAAGGCTTATACTCCCCAACCAAGAACGTAATGAACAAGAAAATTCAAATTAGTCATGCCAGGGTTTATAGGGTGAAAGATAGCTTGGTTAATACCGTAATAAATAAAACCCAAAAAATTTAATAAAAATGTCAAAGAAACTAACTACTTCAGCCATTAAGGATGCCATGTAAAATGTCTCTAGTTTCATCACATCATTTCGATACGAAAGAATAAAGTGACTAAGCCATAATGCCAAAAAAAGAAACCAACTTCTCCTTCTCTAAAATAGACAAGGAAAATTCATGCGTGAAATAATGAGCTTCCATCCCTTGTAAGTAAAAGTAAAATTTTCTCCAAAACCAGCGTAAACTAATTCTTTTCAATAAAAATAGTGAATCTATTGAGACCAAGTAACCATAGAGTCTCCGAAAAGAACACATAACTTTACATGAATTCTTAAAACTTCCATTAACGTAGGAAGGAAGTTATTCCTATATATTAATAACTCATTTGTTGGGATAAATTCATTATAAGGAACACGAAATACTTGTAAACACCCCAATAATTTTGAAAGCACATAAGTTTAAACTTATCTCGCCAGTGCCATGATGCAAGGTTTCAGTTAAATGAGCTTCACAATTCACACAATTCCCTTTAAATATTTTTGTCATGATTAAAAGAATAACATGATACATCCACTGCACCATAAATATTGGCCTGGTGTAAAACATCATTCAAAATCAACAAAGACCATTCTATCAAATAAAGTTGGAGAGTGGCTTTTAATAAAAAGGACTTGGTTGATTTTGGAAAAACAAAATGAGGTTTTACGTCGGGTCAATATTTATGCTGTAGTGGGTGTATCATGTTACTCTTTTGATTGTACTCATAAGGGAATTTTGTAAATTGTGGAGCTCATTAAATAATACCTTGCACCATGATACTAGTGAGATGAATATTAATATATGTGATCTCAAAATTATGAGTTTACCAGTATTAGGTGTTCTTTACGATGAATTTATCCCCACAAATGAGTTATTAATATGTGAGAATGTCTACCTTCCTGTACCAGTGGAAGTTTAAGGATTCATGAAAAGCGATATACTTTTCTTGGAGACTTAGGTTACTTGGTCTCAATGGATTCACTACTTTTCTGGGGAAGAATTAGTTTATGTTGGTCTTGAGGGAAATTCTACTTTTACTTACAAGGGGATGGAAGTTCATTTTTTTCATGCATGAATTCCTTTTGTTTGTATCAGATTAGGGGAAGTTGGTTGCTTTTTTGGCGTTATGACTTAGGGAACGTTTGGTACATTGTAATGGTGATTACATACATGGCATGCCCTAGGTTTAAGCCAATTAGGCCATTGCCTAGGGCCCGTTTACTAGAGAAGGCCTCAAATTTGGGGGCAAATTTTTTTATTTTATTTTTATATATAAATATTTTTGGGAGATATTAAAACATTTTAGTTTACATTTTTTTTCACTATTAAAAAGGCTCATAGAATTACGTAATGCTAGAGATAGAGATAAGACAGACTTAAATAAATAGGTCTTTCAATAGATGTGTTACTAACACAAGTAATTCAAATAGGAAAATGTTAAAAATACTATAAATTTTACCATATAACTTTTATTTATTAAATTATTTTTATATAAAATAAAAATTCTACCCTAGCCTAAAGGCACTAAGGGTGCGTGGTGGTCTCCATAATTTTTATAATTTGATATGACAATAAATATAATAGGTAGATTTCAACAAACTATTGAATGCATTTTTGAATGAATATTTGTGATTGGTGATATATCTTTGTAATTCTCATGTTGTAAATTTTATAATATTTCTAGTATTTTTGTAAGCCTCATGTCATTAATTACATTCATTACAATACCAATTTGTAGTAAAATTTGTTATAACTTTAGCATTTTCTAAAAGAAAAAAAAAAGTCATATTAAAAAGTAAAAAGAATGAATTTAAAAAAAAATTATTATATAAAATGTTAGTTAAATATTATTTAAGTGATAACATAAAGGCCCTATTTGAAGATTTCGCCTTAGACCTCCAAAACACTTGGGTCGGCCCTGATTACATAGAAATAAAAATAAGTATTACAAGGAGTAAAAGAAGTTGTAATGGAATAATTATTACTATTTATTTGTTTGGTGACAACAAAGTAAAAATGTTGAAGTGAAAGCCCAGTTAAATTAAATTTCCTAAAATACCCTTCTTTTTTAAATTTATATTTACAACTTTTGTGTTTCTACCTTTAACATTTTATGAAGTACAGATTAAATAATTTTACAAATAATACATGTGTTGTTTGGTCAAAATTAATATCTACATAAATGTTAAAAACAAAAATGATTGAGGGGAAAAAGCTCATGATTCAAAAAAGAAATGGCAAATATCCCTATAAAAAATGGAAAAGATCAATTAATATAATTTTTTTTATTAATATTAATATTAAAAAGAAATGGCAAATATCCCTAACTCTCGTGGATTGTAATATATATATATATATATTTTTTTTTCTGATTTGGACCTTCATTTGTACTTCGTTGTTTTCATTCTGTAATAAAATACACAGTTTTGTCGAATTAAAAAAAAAAAAAAACTACTGTCAATTGCTAAACTGTAATCCTTCAATTCCATAATTATCTATTAATATCCCAAGGACTAGCAAGATATCAATACTCGTTGAGGGTGTTTGCTAGAGAAATATAGCAGCAAAAAAGGGACCTACCTAATTGTTAGGACATATGTGTTTCACTTGTTAAGAACATACGTCATGATTTTATGTAATTGGCTAATCCTTTGACAAAATGCACTTTACTTGTATTTGAGTAAATGTAGGATGAGGTTTAATACTTCAAAAAACAAGATTTCAAGATCAAGTATTGAAGTCATCAAGTCAGTCTAAGAAACAAGTGAAGTGCTGAGTTTTTAAAGCTCGATAGCTGCTTGACACAGCTAGGCTATCTATCAAGCCTCTTAAGGTGTTTCTTATCGCAATCTCGACACCTTCTCGATAGCTGGTCGATCGATCGAGAAATCTTTTGTCTCCTTGATAGCTTCTCAACACCTGGTGGATCGATTCCTTGACACCTGGCTCGACACCTTCTCGACACCTTATCTGTCGAGCTTTATGAATTTCAGATTTTTAGATTTGATTTTCAGCCCATGTTTATGTATTTGTGTAGGGTTTCTTTCCTTATAACCCTAGACCTATATAAGGCTTATTTTAGAGGCCGTCACATATGAGAATACAAGGAGAACATATGCAAAAAGTGACCGAAGCCTTATTCTCTCTAAAAGAAGTTACTGCGTCTTCACACCTTAGGGTTTTGTAACCATGTGCTACTTGATCTTCATTGTTGATGAAGTGAAGAATTTTGCAGCCAACAATCTCTTTTTAGTTGGTGATTAAGTCACGTACTAGGATCTGTGCAATTGGTTAGTCACGTACTGAGATTTATGCATTAAAAAGAATGACATTCATATATTGAAGAGTTCAGAGGTTCTAAAACAGTAGAAGGTTTCTGCTGTGAGTTCATCTACAGAGATTGTAGAGTCCAGGGACAAAGGTTTTGTACTAGATCTGAAACTTCTCTTTACTATAGTGGATTGCTTTTTGGGAAGGTTTCCCCCTAGATTTTTTTACTGTGAAACTAGTTTGTTTCATTGGTTTTCTTAGGTTATCATATCTTGTCTTATTTATTTTTTCGCTGCATGATTTTGACATGATATTAATGTTTGTTTGTTTGTTTTTAACAAGTTTTATTCATAATAAATCTAATTAACAACTTGAGTTTAAAATTTGTTAATTTTATCAACCAGGGTCTAAATTTCCCAAGTGGTATTAGAGCGGGTACACTTTGAGTGGATTAATTTCCTGAGTATGATCCTTGACCCCCGTTGTCATGGATCGTGGACAATCTCTTTTGATTCCTCCTTTATTTGATAGAACTAATTATGTGTACTGGAAAGTTTGTATGAAAGTTTTTTTTTTTGTAGGCTTTAGGTAAATAGGTATGGCAAGCTGTTGAAGTTGGCTGGATTAAGCCAAATGAAGCGCCGGTGGATTGGGATGATGCAACAATCATAGCGGCAAATTTCAACAGTAGGGCCTTGACTGCTTTGTTCTGTGGGGTGACCAATGAGGAATTCAAGAAAATATCATCAACGGAAGTTGCCAAGGAAGCATGGACTATTCTTGAGACCACCTATGAAGGTACCAAGGCAGTAAAGACTGTGAAGTTTCAAAGACTCACTAGTATTTTTGAAGAAATAAGGATGGAGGAGGATGAGACCTTTGATGAGTTCTATGCTAAACTCAAGGATATTGTGAATTTTGCCTTCAACCTTATAGAATCTATAGCTGAATCCAAAATTGTTAAGAAAATTCTTACGTCCTTACCTGAAAGATTCCATGCCAAGATCACTGCCATTGAGGAAGTGAAGGACATTGATCAACTTCCTTTGACTGAGCTTGTAGGGAACCTTCAAACCTATGAGATGGGATTAAGCTCAATGGGAAAAGGTGGAAAGAGTAAAAACTTGGCTCTTAAGAGTATAGAGGAAGAGATTGAGGACTTTGAAGATGAAGATGAAAGTGAAGATGAGGATGAGGATCTAACTTTCATAACTAATGAGATTATCAAGCTTTTTCAATTTAGGAAAAAGGATAGGGGTAAACCACCTAGGAAATCTAAATCCTTTAGAAATGGCAAGAATGAGAAACCCCTCATCCAATCCCATGAGTGCAAAGGTTTTAGTCATATGAGGATAGAGTGCCCAAACTATCTCAAGAAGGAAAAGATCAAGGAGTCAAAAGATAAAGGGATAGTTGCTACCTGGAGTGACACTGAGAATGACTCTTCTGATGAGTATGTGGATGAATGTCGTCACGTTATGACCTTTGCTACCTCAACCGATAAGGTGATTGTGGAGAGTGCTAGTGATAGTGGGGATTCTTCTGATAATGAAGTATCCAAGAAGATGACCCTTCAGGAAGCCTATGATAAGCTATGCACTGAATTCATAAAATCTGAAAAGACTTCTCATCTTTGTAGAAAAGAGCTTAATGAGGTAAAGACCGAAAAAGCTGATTTGTTAGTCAAACTAAATGAGACTACAAGGTTAGTTAAGACTCTTGTTGTGGAGAACACCTCATTGAAGTTGAGCTTAGTCAAGCTAGAACTCAAATAGAGAGAATTTCTAGTGCAAAACTTGATGAGGTATTGAGTGCTCAAAAGCCTAGTTCTGACAAGACTGGCTTAGGATATGTTGTTTCCTCTAGCCCCTCCTCTTCCACGGCTTCTAGATCAAGGACTGTCTTCGTGCCCCAATTTGAGAAAGGTGATAAATGTATACTGATCTGGCTAATTCTAAATGCTTTGTTAGACCTCATGTTTGTCACCATTGTGGTGTTTCTGGACACATTCGTCCTAATTGTTTTAAGTTGTATCCTCAAAAGCAATTTTCTAAACGGTCACAGGTTTCCTCTCAAGGACCTACACCTTTGTTTGGAGAGTTATTAAAAACTTTGAGTATTTTAACTCAATTTCAGGAGAATCTTAATTCTTCTATGTTCTTTAATAGACATACTAGGACACGTGCCTTTTCATCTTCACGGCCAAAGACTCGTGCTATGTGGGTGAGAAAGGAGCCTAAGACTTGATTGTCTTTTCTGTTTGTCCTTTGTTTTAATTCTTTCTATCTAAAGTAGGACTTTCTTTGCTTGATTTATTATCTGCTTTTGGAATCATGTCTTCATGCATTTGCACCTTTCTATCATGCCTTCATGCATATGCATCTTTCTTCATGCTTTCATGTTGTTTGTCTGGTTGTTTAGTCTTTATTTTGTTTTTGTTTTTTTTCAAAATAAAAAGAGAAAAATCAGAAAAATACAAAAACAATGTGTGTTTGTGTACATTGGTACTTGTGTACCTTGGATGGCTATTGAAATAAAGTTGTCTAAATTTTGTATCTCTTGTAACTTAAATGAGCATCTCTATGCACAACTAAGCAAGTGAGCTTTGTGGTTCTTGTTTGTGATGAGTAATATTAAGTTATCTCTTGTACTTAACACTCATATCACTCTTTTTGACGGGAAGGACTAGAAAATCCTAAGAGAAAAATATAAATAACCATCTCATCACTGTTGCCCGCTAATCATAATATGACACCAGTATGTTTCGGCATAGCAAAAGTGTAGTATCAATGACGTTTGTGTGCTTAAGCATAGTAAAATTGGAATGTCAAATATCATTGGGTATTTCTTTTCTCTCTCTTATTTGCTCATGCATGATATGCTTAAAAGAAAAATATGCAAAGAAAAATCAAAAGGAAAAAGATAAAAAATGCTTTAAAAATTGATTGCAAGCGTAAATTCTAGGAGATGTGGGAGTTATAGGATGTATCTCAAAGGTGATAGTCCCCATCAAGCAGTTATGATTGTGTGTGAGTTAAAGTGATTTTCCCATATCTTAAATCGTCATAACATGTATACATTTATGCAATTTTGCGATGTTTTTCACACACAACACGTAATATTCTTTGCTACTTTTGATACATGTGCAGGTACAATGTGATTTGGCCATCACAAAGTTTTACATGTGTTAATGTATGCTCACTAAATTGTCTTAACTTGTTTTTGAAATATAAAATTGATTAGACTTGTTTAGTGTGTGTGTGTGTGTGTGTGTGCTTTGCATCTTTTTATTATCTTGTCATCTATAGCATCTTATTTCATTACATTCATGGATTTATATGGATTTCTTGTGCCCCCTTGATCATCCTTGATCATGTTTTTATGTCTCTCGGGTGAAGCTTTCTAGTTTCTTGTACCCTTTGTCAATTATAACAAAAAGGGGGAGAATTTGTGAAAAGATTTGTGGTTTCTTTTTAAGATTCTACATGTTAGGGGGAGAAATACATTCCTTAGTAAAGGGGAGATGTGTTTCATCTTATTAGGGGGGAGTGCTTACCTCTTTCTTCGTGTACACCGGTCTTTTGACTATGTTTACATACATTGTGAATATCTTTAATATATATATATATATATATATATATGATGATGTATGTCTTCTTCACCTATCCTTACATGTGTTGTTTCTTTTCTATCTCTATACACATGTTTCTTATTATTTGTATGCAATTTATTATTTCTGTTTCACACAAAGATGCTTTGATGAGTTTTGTTTAAAGTGTTTCAAAAATAGAGGTTGTCAAAGTCTACTTGCTATAAACTCTCTTCTTACAAAGTTTTTCAAGAGTTTTTGTTTTTGTATAGATTTTATTGTATTCAACAAGTGAATATGAGTTGATTGATTTATGACTTCTCTCATATGTTCATTTGTTTGTTGTGGTTTTGTCACAGATTACCAAAGCGAGAAATTGTTAGGACATATGTGTTTCACTTGTTAAGAACATATGTCATGATTTTCTGTAATTGGCTAATCTTTTGACAAAACGTACTTTACTTGTATTTGGGTAGATCTAGGATGAGGTTTAATACTTCAAGAAACAAGATTTCAAGATCAAGTGTTGAAGTCATCAAGTCTGTTTAAGAAACAAGTGAAGAAGTGTTGAGTTTTTAAAGCTCAATAACTACTTGACACCTCTCGACAGTTAGGCTATCTATCGAGCCTCTTAAGGTGTTTCTTATCGCAATCTCCACACCTTCTCGATAGTTGGTCGATTGATCGAGAAATTTTCTGTCTCTTCGATAGCTTCTCAACACCTGGTGGATCGATCGAGATGTTCCTCGACACCTTATCTGTCGAGCTTTACGAATTTTAGATTTTTCAGATCTGATTTTCAGCCCATGTTTATGTATTTGTGTAGAGTTTCTTTTCTCGCAATCCTAGACCTATATAAGGCTTATTTTATAGGCCGTCACATATGAGAATACAAGGAGAACATATGCAAAAGGTGACCGAAGCCTTATTCTCTCTGAAAGAAGCTACTGCGTCTTTGGGCCTTAGGGTTTTGTAACCATGTGCTACTTGATCTTCATTATTGATGAAGTGAAGAACTTTGCAGTCAACAATCTTCTTCTAGTTGGTGATTAAGTTGCGTACTGGAATCTGCGCAATTTGTTAGTCACATACTGGGATTCGTGCATAAAAAAGGGTGGCGTTCATATATTGAAGAGTTTAGAGGTTCTGAAGTGGTAGAAGGTTTCTGTTGTGAGTTCATCTACGGGGATTGTAGAGTCTAAGGACAAAGATTTTGTACTAGATCTGAAACTCTTCTTTACTATAGTGGATTGATTTTCGGGAAGGTTTCCCCCCAGGTTTTTTACTGTGAAACTAATTTGTTTCATTGGTTTTCTTGGGTTATCATATCTTATCTTATTTATTTTTCCGCTGCATGATTTTGACATAATATTGATGTTTGTTTGTTTTTAACAAGTTTTATTCGTAATAAATCTAATTAACAACTTGTGTTTAAAACTTATTAATTTTATCAATCGGGGTCTAAATTTCCCAACACTAATTGTTGTTTGTGGGTCTAAATCTAACATGGCGGAGAGAGAGAGAGAGAGAGAGAGAGAGAGAGAGAGAGAGAGAGAGAGAGAGAGAGAGTTGATGGGGGAGCCAAGGAGAGTTTAGGAATTTTAAATTTGTAGGGTTAAGGAATAGAGGTTACATAGCTTTTTAAAAGAATAACTATTCCTCGTTTTAAAGAATAGTCATTCCTTTATGAATAGCTATTCTCTCCAACAAAACACAACCAAACAACTGAATACCTATTCCTCATGAATATCTATTCCATTACAGGGTATTACAGTGTATCAAACGTGCCGTTGGTCTTTTTGTTCTTCATTATGGGAACGATGTGGTGAGGCGATAGACATTTGACATGGACTTAGGCGATATTTATCATGGACTTAACCAGGTTGCCTTTCACCTAAGAGGCTCTGGTATGACCAATCTAAATTTTTATGTGCACTACGTTCTTGGTTGGTTTAAGGAGTATATGCTTGTATTGTACCATCAGAGTCTAGCTTATAAGTTTCCTGCAGGATTTCCTTTTCTCGCGAAATGTATAGGTGTACGGCAAATGATTTTACCTTCTTTGGTGCTTGCATGTCCTTAAAAAGTTCTGAAAATATTATTCGTCCTCCTTTTTTGTTTAACGAGAGTGTAGATAGAATTGATCTCATGGATCTTGGTGACCTTTTGGATGAGCAGCTCGAATTCCTGGTGTTTATTCACTTTGGGGTATTGCTAGTCTAATTGGGTCAAGAATTATGGGTGGAAGCATACTACCCAAATAGATGTGCTTTATAGTTTGCTCTTACCGGTATTATCGATACTGAGTCAATTGCTCTACACCTAATTTGGGTCTATTAGTTCATCGAGTTTATTACTTGACAGGACAATCTTATCATAAGAAAGAACCCAATTTTGTTATTAAAATTATACCAATAGAAACTTCCAATATTAGATTACCCATTTTGACTATAAGAAATTGATTCTAATCCCACAATGAATAGTAAGGATCCCCCATTTATTTGCAAGACTAAATCCCAAAGCTGATAGAAAACGTTGTTTAATTGATGATGATGTGTTCTTTAATTGAAGATGATGTGAAATTTAAGAGGGTTAGTTATAAAAGGCTAGAAGGGTTGGACGACACCAATAATAGGGGCACAACACCTGTACCTTATCTCGATTTGCTAGTCCAATAGGTAGTTGGGACTTCACACGATACTGAATCTTAGGTACAAGTGAATATGCCAGAAGATAATAATCTCATGGAAGACCTCATGGATTTAGTGGGTTTTTAGAGGAAGATTTGTAAGCAGATTTCTCCAATGAAAGTCCCAATTACATGGCTCCTCAATTGCAACAACTATCTTTGTTAATTGAAAATGTGGATAATGTACTGAACCATTTGACAGGGAAGTTTATATTGAAAATTGTCAATTAGGTTTTAGGTTACTTCACCACATAGACCACATTCAATGATTTATTGTGCCTTAGTGGTTTGATAGACAAGTCTTTATCTAGGTCACAAGGTATTGTATTTGGTGATGATTTGGGAAAACTGATCGTATAGTGGTTTTCTGAACACATTCGTTGCACTTTAGGCATTGCTACAACAATATAGTTAGAAGAAAAATTATTAAATGAGGATCTAGGGTTGACCTAATTTGATTATTTGAATTGTCTAACAGCCATTATGATGTCCTTTCAAAGCAGGGAAATTAATGAGAAATTTGGAGTAATATATATATATATATATATATATATATATAGTATCACTTAGTAGTTCAGATGGCCAACTCTTGATGTGTTTTTAAAAATATTATTTTGTTAAGACTTTTGTAAAACCCAAGAGAGAGATAGGGCATGAGATCCCGTCATCAGTTATAAGATCAATCAATAGCTTTTTTAATGTTATTGACTCTAGCTTGAAACTTTTTCAAAATTATTCCTTAGTTTTTTCAAACATATCAAGAAAAATATTTGAACTTTTATAGATTGCAATAATATCCATCAACCCCTGAAAATTAGAGAATTACATATGAGGTCCCATTACTTACAGTTTTATATATTTGTCCTTCCATCACACTATATTCCCATAAGCCACTAGGATTGGATTAATATCATTGTCATGTCTCTAGCTTATGTAACCTTTAATTTCTTGATTTCATAATTTCTATTGGACTCCAAAATATTTTTGAAAAACTTTATATATATATATATATATATATATATATATATACAAACACACACATTGTATTTTATATATAAAAAATGCTTTTGAAAAAAGTCACTAGTCGGTTTTGTTTTGAGTCCAACTCCAATATGAAAATCAACTGAATGTACTATCTTCTTTACAGACTGGTAGATTCACTGTTGAGCATTTTCATAATTTACTCATTACACATATAACCCAACCCAATGTGTCTATATATAGCATTTAAAAGAGCATCACCAGTTGACATCATTAAATCTATGTGTATAATAAATAAATATATACTCTCATGTTTGAGGACAATAGGAAAATTGTGATTGAACAACCTTTTAACTAATAGTGATCAGTTCATGGCCTTTAAAATGTAACAAGTACATGCACTGAACTAGATCCGATCAAGAACACCTTATGGGGCAATTGTGATAGAACAATCTTTTAACTAACAATGATCACTCCATGACTTTAAATATAAAATTTTTATTTCATATTGCTTCCGCAGAACTATGAATGGTATCAGAGCAGTGATATTAATCCAGTTTTGGTGGCTTATGAGAATATAATGTGGTGGAGAGAAAAATATATATATAATTGTAAGTAATGGGACCTTATATGTAATTCTCTAATCTTTAGAGGTCGATTGCAATGTATTAATGGACATTATTGCAATTTGTAGGAATTCATATAAATATATATATATATATATATAATATCATTTCTTGATGAGTATTGAACTCTATACATGAACTTTGGAGTTCCTAACTACCTAATTAAAATATGGGGTTTGTGTTCCTAAATTAAAGATTTCTAAGTAAAAATTCTTCAAAATTTTTGTGGTAGGGATTTCTAATCCCACAATAACATTTGGAGTTTCTTACTACAAAATTAAATTTAGAGATCATTTTTAATTTTAAAAATTGATCCAATGGAGCTTCTAACTCCTCAAAATTTGGCATTTATTTATAACTACATTGGTGTCCTACAGTTTTTTTTTTTTTTAGGCATCCACGTTCGAGTTATTAGCAGGGTCAGCCCTTCCACTAGGCTAGTTAAGTCATTGCCTAAGGCTCCCAAGTGGAAGGGGCCCCCAAAATTTTGGAAAAAAATAGGTATTAGAAAAAAAAAAATTGGTTCCTAATTAAACCCCAAAAAAAAAAAAATCTGCACCATCCTTTTGACCAAAAAACAAGATAAAAATTCTTTGTTCTAAATAAAATTAATTGTCTCATAAATAACATCTTTAACCTCTAGACAAACCAAAATTTACAACAAAATAAAATGCAAATCCGGTCTAAGAAAACTACTCACAAAACAATCACAAATAAACACACAAAAGATCCCAAATTCCAAAATTTTACCCATACCATCTCTCTCTCTCTCTCTCTCTCTTTGCAATTTTTCGTCTCATTCTTCCTCTTCATTGGTCAGTGGTAACTACTCTAAAGGTTAAATCTCTTCCGTTGGTGGCTCCACTTTTCCTCCGATCTAGTCTATCATTTACTGCTCACTCTCATGGCTGAGGTATCTCTTTTTGATGTGTGGGTTTTTGATTTCAAATATTATAAACCTCGAGGGTCAGTGGGTGGAACTTGTGGGTTGTGGTTGTTGAGTGATGATTAATGATATTGATTGCTATTAAAACTTTAAGAGTTGTGGCTGTGGGCTGGGTTCTATTTCTGGGCCGTGGCGTTTTGGTTTTGGTTTTAGTTTTATTTATTTATTTTTTAATCTTGCATTTTATTAATATTTTTTGTTATAGGATGCATTTTACACTTTTACCAAATCTTGCATTTTGTTGTGTATCAAGGACTACACTTAAAATAAATAAATAAATAAATAAAAAACCCTTCAATCCAAAAAACAAACAACAAAATGAAATAATAATACTGAAAGGAAAAAAAAATAAAAAAATTATACATCTATGAGGCAAGAATACCACACATTGTAGCACAATTTTTTTTTCTTGTACACATTATAGGACCAAAATGGATATTTAGAATAAATATATATTATTTTTATTAGTTTTAATTCATTGAATTAATAATATAATGAATATGTCTTTATTTATCCAAGTTAAGATTGCTAGATACTTATTGTTTGGTGAAGCTGCAATAGTACTTTTTATATAGTAGATTCTATTATTTTATGTTTGGAAATTACCTTTTATTCAAGTTAGATAAATATATTATTGATAGTGTTTCTTTTATTTGTATATATTTTTTGATTAGAAATGTCTACTAGCAAAAATGCATCTAGATATGAAAAGTTTTAAAAAGAAAAAAGAAAAAAAAATCAATTGAGTCTCAAAATGATCAATAGATAAATTTGTTATAAGTAATAAAAAAAAATACAACACAAATTTAGATGAAAATATCACAAATGAGCAAGAAACTCACTAAAAAGAGTAAAACGATAATGAAATGATACAATTGCTAGATAACAATGAAATAACCATAATGATGTTCAATTTTGCAATACAAAAAATCTTGATTATGAACTTCAAAATAGTTATATTATCATATCTAAGATCAACAAAGTGCCAAGAAAAATTAAGTGAATTAGTTATATAATTGAAAAAGATATATTAAAAGAACATGAATACAAAAATTTAATTAGTCAATTTGCATCTTAAAAGGCAAGAAAAATAGATTTTAAATGAAATATATTATAATATAAAAATATTAAATAAATATTAATTTAATTAATACAAAAATATAAAAAAGGCCCAATTTCACTTATTGCCTTACGCCCCGAAATGTTTGGGCCGGCCCTGGTTAATGGTGAAACCAACCGCATCATCACGCTCGAATTGAACCAGTAGTGTCAAAGGAGCCACTATAATGGTTATAACTGTCAATATGTTTAGGTCTAAGTGATATTTAGGTAGAATGCTTCTTCTTCTTTTTTTTTGATTTCTTGTCTTCTGTTTACGTGAAAAAGCTACAATTATTATTAAAATAAAAAGAGATAAAGAGAAAGCTAAGTCGTAACAATAAAATACTTAGTTAATTAAGTCCTCTATAAAGCATGGGTGACAGAAAAAGGACTTCATATCAAACATATTATTGTTAAGAATGCATGTATTATGAGAGGATATGTACTACGAGATATATTTGTCCCCAAAGTTGCTTCCTATATTGGTGTCAATATGTTCGCATGATTAAGCTTAATTAATTTCGTTTGGACCTCTTTGTTTCTCTCATTATGTAACCCATTTTCGCATGCTTCATACAGAAAGGCATATCTATGATAATTAATTAAAGTTTAAACAACCTTTTAGGTCCGATATTATAATTACAAAATTGACTGAGGGTTAATGCTATTAAAGCCAGGTTAGAAATAGTGGTCATAAAGATATTCCGGGTGAAAAAATGTTTCATATACGACAACAAAAATGCTGGTGCAAATGAATTTCCAAGGAGATAGTGATCAGATTTATGTGAATCTCAAGAAGATATGATAATATCCTTAAAAAAAAAGTGATATGATACTGTCCAAAGAAAGGGAAAAAAGAAAAAGAAAAAGAAAATGATGAATATGGTAAATCTTTTCTACCCTTTGACTATCTTCGCCAAGGTGCAAGATTTGTTTCATGTGTTACATTCACTTTGTACCACATGTCAAAAGGATCATCTTATCCTAATTAGCTAATGGGCTGCTAATTAACCTGATGGTATACCTTTTCCATGTCTCCTATGTTTCAATGTTTGACATGCCTCCTTCCCTTCCTAAAATGAAAAACAAAATAATAAAAAATTATCCAGGTTATTTGTATGTTAAGAAAAAACTTCATTCCCATAAATTCCTAAATATGTCAAATTGGATTCAAGTTTTATTTATAGGATTCATCGTCTGTTGGGAAATTGCCTCAAATTCCAATTGTGACTTGTAAAGTCAATTAAGTTTTCTAGTTGAAAAATAAAAAATTAATTTGGGTTTCTTTGTTATAGAAGGAAAGACTATTCCTTGGTGTGGAAGGAAGTCTATTCCTTGTTAAATGAGTAATGTATTCCTAGCTGAAGAGGAAATATACTCCTTATTAAAGAGGTAATGTATTCTTAGTCTAAGAGGGAATAGCAAAAGAGTCTTATAAATAGACAATGCTATAAAGAATTTGATGGCTCTGGCTTTGGCTTTGGCCCAAGGTTTCTCACTATTGGGAGAGGGAAAATAGAGCATGAAATCAAGAGAGAGAGAAAAAATTTTCACTTGGGAGGAACGTAGGAGGAAGGAGAGTGTAAGGTATTGCCGCCTTCATGAAAATAACAAAGGAGGAAAGAGTAAAGGGTTGCCGCCTTTGAAAAGATAGTCGAGGAGGAGAGAGTAAAGTGTTGCTGTCTTTTAAAGGGATAATTTGTGTGTGTGTGTGTGAGAGAGAGTAAAGAAAAATAAGAGAGATTTTTCTTTAGCCGTGAGACATACACAATAATTATTGTAATTGATTTAATAATAATGAAATTCTTCAGAGTTTGTCCCGTGGTTTTTTCCATTCAAAGAGAAAGGATTTTTCATATAAATATTTGTGTTCTTGTGTGTGATTATTATTTTAGATTGCTAATATTTGTAATAATATTATTTGGGACCCAACATCACCGACTTTAGTTTGGATGGTGAAACATTTTTCATGTGTTATGTGTTTTGCATATTAGGGACAATAGTGCTTAGGCTAGGTGAAGATAAGTTCAAGATGCAAACATGTTGCTTTTGTTGACTTTTCTTTTACCAAGTTTTTTCTACATTTTCAACTTGTAGGTTAATTTGTAGGAGTTAATGGCTTGTCTCCTTCGTATAGTCTTGTTTTCCATATAAAGGCATTCTACTGATTGAATCCAGCATCCAATAGAAGTATTGTATTCAATAATATAGAGATTTGTCGCTACGGAAGCTTTGATAAAATAAATTTGATACTTAAAAAAAGAAAATATCTTTTCAAATGCTTTATGATAAATCTCACCACACTCAAATAGAATATACAAAAAGATAATCAATAAAAAGAATTCTTATTAATGCTTATAACATTTACACACTTCACTACACATCATTCTATTTCACAGACCGCTTATTTCCTCACACTTATGGATTGGTGGATGGTTAGGAATAAAATTTCGTTGGGTTTGATCTGAAGATTACTATTATTGTTGTATCTATTGCTTCATTAACCAATAGTCAGTTTATTTTGAGACTTGGCACCAAATTGACAGTGGCAATAAAGGTTAGTGGTAAGATTAGTCTTGATAAAGCCATTAATGTCGTAGGAGGTAGAGTGGCTCTTTCAAGTCTTTGATTAGGCTTATGGGACCAAGAGTTTGAGAGTAACATATATTATATAGTCTTGAAATTCAAAAACTGAGTTGCTCGGTATACAAGAAAGTTACAGTTAAATAGTAAACCTAGATGGACCAAATTTAATACGGATGGGGCTTCGAGACTCTCAAGGCAACTGGGTTAGGGGTTTCTCTTGAGCAATAGGTACCACTTCTAGTGTTGTAGTTGAGTGTTGGGCAAATGAGGGATGGACTGATTTTCGCATTACAGCACTCCTCGAAGTGGAGTAAAACATTAAAGCTGTAGTAGATCTTGTTACTAATCAATCCTTCATTAACAAAACACTATTGGCACTCTTGAATGTTTGCAAGGCCTTGTTGAGCCAGTTTTAAGTTTTAACCAATCTCGTGTGAAGCATGTTTTCCATGAAACAAATAAGTGTGCTAATGTGCTTGCTAAGTGAAGATGCCAACAGCTGGATATTCAGGCCCTGGTGTGCTACTTCTAATCTCGTGAAATTCTCTCATCAGAAGATGCTTCTGGCCATAATTCCCATGCATTGTGCTTAAGTGTACTGGTATTTGCATGCGATTGACACAGCTCTAGTGCATGTAGAGTGCAAACCCGGTCCCCATGCTATTGGTCGAGACTTTGAATGGCCTTGGATAGTTAAGCATGGAACTTCTCAGGTATGTCAAGGAAGTCCTATTCCCTAAGTACATATTTCCTAAATTTTGTCTAAGTTGTCCTTTTGAGCTTCAACTTAACGAAATCCTCTAACTTTTGCCTGAATTGCCTTTTGATTTTCCATTTAGTGAGGTGCGATATCTCACCATATTTATTTTCACACGTGGTTTTTTGGGAAATTTTTCTTGGTCCTTCCTCCAGAGGTTCCCTTCGAGAGATGCTATAACCGATCAAAGTTGTCAAAACCGTACCTGAGTTGTTTGGTTTGGTTAGGGGTATAAATACGGTTGTGTTCAATGGCAATGTACCATTTTGGTATTATTGGTGTTATATATATATATATATATATATAGACTTAATCAAATGCCACTAGTCATACCAACTAAGGGTGTGCATGAATCGGGTTGAGGTGTTTTTTTCAACCCAACCCAATCCAACCCAACCCAAGTGGATTGGGTTGGGTCAGATTAGACCCATGAGTTGGACAAATTTTTTTTAATTACGATTATTATTATTAAATTGAGCATTAGAATAACACCATCACAAATAAGAATAAATTTATAACTAAATAATCACGAGCATAACATCAAACCAATATAAACTATATGAGAAGAACTTAAGGTATAAGTTTTATTTAGGTAGAAGGGAAAAAAAGTAAATAACAAATTGTACAATATATATTTTTAAAATTTTAAATATATAAATATAGGTAGGTCAGGTTGGGTTAGGTGGATTTATGAATTTTATGATCCGAACCTAACCCGACCCACTATAAATTTTTTCTTTTCATAACCAAACCCAACCCACCAACTCTTTAAAACTAACCCAACCCAATGGGTTGAGTTGGATTGGGTCGATTTTAGCGGGTTGGCGTGTTGGCTGCACACCTCTAATACCAACCTTAAAGAATCAAGCCCATATCTCAATCATTTTTTTTTTTTTTTTTTGGTAATAATAATTTTATAAACTTATATATTTGAATAAAATACACATTTGACCTTTAAAGTTTAGGATTATTTTTATTTTGACCATTCATGCTTGATCCCCTCGCTCTGCCTTCCAGTTCTATTAGTAATTAGAACAATGAAATTCTTGCAGTCCACAGTATTTTAGAGCTAATATTTCATGAAATAGTTAAAATAAGGCACTTAATAGTTAGATTGCTAATGGGAGTGGATGGCAAAACCAATATGATAAAGAAATCAAATATGATAGGCCAATTTGAAAATTTTGAATTGTGAAGGCCAAAATGAAAATAAATTCAAAATTTAAGAACCAAAAGTTTACTTTAATATGTACTTTTTTATATTATGAATTAATATATTTAATAAAAGTATATATATTTTGCAAAGAGCCCAACCCAATGCCCAACCCATTTGTTAGCCCAAATATGCTCAAGGCCATGTAATTATTGCTGGTGTGGGCAAGTATATGCCCACAATTTGAACTATATTTCTTCAATTTTTTTTTCCCTAAAATTTGAACCTACAGCAGTAGTAGAATTTAGATATAGTAGATTAGTTTTTCAATTAAATTTGAACGTATAGTTGCATTGACTAATAAAATATAAATAATTTTATATTTTTCAATAAAAATTAAATTTAGTGTGGCTATATGTTTAAATTTAGTTGAGAAATTTAATGTACCGTACCTATTTTTTACCCTCCCAAAGAAAAGAAAAGAAAAGAGGCCGCACATATTGCTTTTCAAAAAATGCTAAGAGCAAATATAGTAGTAGTAGTAAAAACTAAGTTTCTTAGGGTTGAAACAAAAAAATCAATCTTTATTTGAGTTTCATATCCAACTTTGCTCAGATGAAGCTTTGGTAAGTATAAAAGTTTTATTTATTTTTTGTGTGTTTGACGGTAGAAAGAATGAAAATTTCTTATTCCAAAGCTTCTTTTGTGTGTGTATTTTTATGTTATCAAGTTCCAGCAAAATTTTATTGATATTTTTTTCTAATATAATATGCATTATGTGATTTTAAACTTTTAATGCATTGAAATTAGCTTAAGGTTTTCTGTCATGCTACGTGTAAGAGAAAATTATATAATTTTATGCAGTGATCTACATTATGTTATAGTGTGGACAACTTGGCATTGAAGCGTGTTTATCGTATTATTTCAATTTCACAAGATATAATAGAAATATGCTCTTTTTGTGTGTTTTATGGTAGAAATACTGAAATTTCTTATTCCAAATGTTTTGTTTGTATGTGTGTTTTTAAAATTTTTATGTTTCTCAAGTTTCAGCAAAATTTTATTGATATTTTTTCCAATATAATATGCATTATGTGATTTTAAATTTTTAATGCATTGTTTCTTAAATTAAAAAAAAAAAAATTCAATGCATTGAAATTAGCTTAACGTTTGCTGTCATGCTGTGTAAGAGAAATTTATATATATAATTATATGAGTGATCTACAAATGTAATGTCATAGAGTGGACAACTTGGCATTGAAGTGTGTTTCTAGTATTATTTCAACTTTACAAGATATAATAGAAATATGCCAATATGGTATTTTAAAAAAGGGTAAAAAAATAATCATCACATCTTCCATTTGGTCTCTCACCACTAATTCCTGGCTCCTGGCTCCACTACTGAGGCCAGGCATCGTCATCTTGCACCTTGTTTATGCAATTATACTTTGTATTTTAATTTTAGTATTAATTTGTCTGTATATGTTTTATTAGCTACTTATTTTTCTTACATAAGCTATGAAAATACGAAGATAAAAACACGACATCTTGAGCCAAAACTTGCTCAATTATACTAAGATTTTTCTCTATCTAACTCAGTGGCAGTTCTAAGATTATTTTATAGGGTGGTTGATAAGAAACATAAATTATATAAAATTTAAAACAAGAGAAAATTTGAATATATCAACGTCACAAAAAAACAAAACAAAAATCAAAAACAAAAAACAAAAACAAAAACAAAAACCGAAATACATAAAGTTTACAATTGCCTTCTATAATGTTTCATATTTTGAAATCGTTGCATGATATTTTCATTATCAATCCTATGAGTTGCACTTATTTCAATATACATAATCAAGTAATTATTTATCAATTGATCTCCCATTTGATTGATTTATTTCAAATTTGTTAAGATCGAAATGGGCATTTAATTTTTTCCAAAATTTTAGATCGAATTGGTTTGTTATTGGGCTTTTTGTGTGTGTTTAAAAATGCTAAGATATTGTTAAGAGGATTGTATTCAAATTTATTTCAGTCGAGCTTAAAAAAAAAATCTAGAGTGAAGGTGTTTAAATTTTTATTTCAAGGTGTCTAAACAAAAAATAGTTTAAAAAATAATTCAAAGTTCAAAAACGTGTACAAAAACACCTTTGAACGTTTAGACCCCCAAATTACAACTTAATCAATTCAAGCAATATGTCAAACAACTAGTGTGCGGAAACTTAACATATGCTATCATACGAAATTGATTAAATACTATCTAAGCCATAACAGATTAAAATCCACAGCAGATAAATAAAAGGCAAAGATAGAGAGGAAGGAAGATGCAAACACAAAGACAAGACGCGATGTGTTATCGAAGAGGAAACCGAAGCCCTCGGCGAAAAACCTCTCCACCGCCCTCCAAGCGGTAATCAATCCACTAGAAAATATAGTTGGGATACAAGGACAGCAATAGACCCTCCAAGCCTAATCTACCCAGTGCACCTAAGCCCTCCAAGCTTCTTGCTCCAACGAGGTTGCGCCGAACCTTTTTCTTTTCTAGCTTCCCGGATTCCGCTACTAGACCGTAGCATCAACCAATGAAGATTGGTTCCTTCCTAACTGCTTCCAGAAATCCAAACGACTGTCTCACAGTGATGATGATGGTGAGAACCAGGTTTGGTATAATGCCTCTCAAGGATTTAACAATGGAGAGGAGAGAGTTAAGGAATTTGAAGAGATTCTAAGGTAGAGATTGTGGGTGAACAATCTGGTTTTTCTTTAGGGTTTCTCTCTCAAAATTCTCTCTGGAAGCTCTCTTTCAATCGTGGGTAATAGGGGTATTTATACTGGAGTGGAGAGGAATGTGAACCGTCAGGTTTTTACAAAACAGGGGTGGCTCGCGGCTTGACCTCGCGGCTTGACTAAGTTGCGAGATCCAGTCGCGAGATAACCGTATGGCCAGTTGTCCTGTTTTGTCCTGTAGTGCTCCAGCTAGCATGACTGTTCATCTTCCAGCATGCTTGGCACGTGTGTGCTTCTGGCGGCTTGCAGCCGCGAGACACCCGCGAGTCCCAGTCGCGACTCTCTGTTTTCTTGCACACTCTTGAGCAAACTTCACTCTATCTCACTCACTACCCTTACATCAAACCCACCTAAATACAGGGTTACTAAATGCTGAATTACAAGCAAATTTGGCACGGAATAAAGCCAATTAGATGGTTGAATAAATTCAACCTTATAATAATATATATTGTGGTGGGTCTTTTTATAATGTTGGGCTGGGCTGCCTCCTACCGTACTAGGCCCAAGTGTTCTGGACTAGGTAGTTGGGACCAGTCCAATTGTAACCCAACTTAGTCCAGCTTGTACACAAACTATGCCCAGTTTGCCAAAGCTTTTGATCATATGCCCATGATAGGCGAAGCTGCTATGGGAAAATTATGGCAGGCAAATGTAATAAAGATAACAAAAGAAATGTGTTCACTTATAAACAGAATAAACAAAGGGGAGCGACAAAAGACATCCCGTACACAAATAGCAGAAAATGAGTGGAGAAGAAATAGTAATGAGTTTGTTAAATCAAAGAGGGAAATATTAGTCTGTCATGCCAAATCATATTACAGGGCCGAAACCAAGAAGAGAACCATTTCCTCAATGCAAATAATTTGCCTTGAAAGAAATTAATTTGTTAGGACATATGTGATTCACTTGTTAGGAACATATGTCATTATTTTATGTAATTGGCTAATTTTTTGACAAAACGCACTTTACTTGTAATTTGGTAGATCTAGGATGTGTTCAATACTTCAAGAAACTTTGTTTCAAGTTTAAGTGTTAAAATCATGCAAGTCTGTTGAAGATTCAAGTCTGAAAAGTGTCTATCATTAAAGCTCGACAACTTGCTTGACAGCTAGCCATCTATCGAGCCTTGAAGAGTTGTTCTAGCCCATGGCTCAACAGCAGCTCGACAGATAGGCATCTGTCGAGGTTTATGAAAAACAAAGTTTCAATTTTGTTTTGATTCCAATCTGTGATTGTATATTTGGGCTTTCTTTTCTCACAACCCTAGACATATAAAATAATTATTTTAAGGGCCGTCAAAGGTGACACAAGTTACACAAGTGTTGAGTAAAGTTTGTTCAAGCAAATTGTGACCAGAGACAGAATTTGCCCTAGTTCATCTTTCTTGTGAAGAAGCTGCTATGTTTGTGCATCGTAGGGTTTTGTAACCAAGGAGCTTCTCGATTTTCATCGTGTGATGAACTGAAGAACTTTGCAGCCAATAACCTTCTCTAGTTGGTGATTGAAGTCGCATACTGGGATCCACCCAATTGGTTAGTCACGTACTGGGAGCCGTGCATTACAATGAGAGATTGTCACTACAGAACAAGTCCAATTGGCTATTGAGGTAAGGGTTCAATTGTAGGCTGGTATAAGGTGTTGGGATTCCTTTACAACTGCTTGTTGTGATAATAGTGGATTCTCGAGAGTGGTGACCTTAAAATCACCTGGTGGGGTTTTTGCTGTATTGGTTTTCCCCATTCGTAAACAAATCACCATATCAATTTATTTTCTGCAGTATACTTAGTTTATTGGCGATTTGTTTGTGCTACCACGTGTTTGTATGTTAATTTGATTAATTAATAAACTTGGCTAATTAATAAATTAATTCATCATAAGGGGTTAATTCGTTTTTGGCCTATCATAATTGCTTTGAGGGAATGGGGCTAAATGGCCTATGCCCCGAAGAGTCTTTTGCTTTTAGCAAAGAGCAAGGCTTTAGAGGGAGAGAGTGGATCAACCTATTGTGCATGCCTGCCATTTTATGTTTTCTGTTTTTTCGTTCTTTCTTTCTAATTCTTCCTTTCTTTTCTTTTCGTTTTCTTTTTTAGTGTTTGCTTATTTGTTGTGATTCTTTCCTAGAGGTTACTATTACTGTGTTCCCCTTGCTATGCACAGCAAAGGTCCTTTATATAATGTATGCCGTGACTGAATTTTACCATTTTAGCCTTTAACTACCTTTGTCTAGTCTAGGTATACTTGCCGACCACCACTGGTTTGTTAATCGCCCAGCCACCACCACTTACCTGTGCTGGCTGTGCCACCAAACAAAGAAGACTATTTTGTTTGTTTATTTGTCGTGGCACACTTACCTGTTACGGTGTGGGTGCTCTCTCTCTTTCTATCCCTCACGGCATGCACCTAGTGGTTCCAACTCATCCTTACTTCTTTTAGGCGGTATGTCATTCCAACAGGACATTTCCTCCAAAAAAACTTGAGCAGGAATCCCAGAATAGGTTTTCCCCTCTCCCCACTGCCAGACCATGCCCTCTTACCTCTGACCCATAACCCACCACTTCCTGTATTGGTTGGGTACAAGCTAGTGGTGTCTGGGCCTTGTGCGTGCTCCACTTCTGTGTATGTCCAAAACCTACCTGCTACTCATGCGTTCACTGTGGTCAAGAGGTTGGTCTGCACATTCAATATATTTTTGTATATTTGAATTGCTTTGGGACTTTTCTGAGTGTTTCTTACTCCCCCCCCTCCCCCCTTCACTCTCTAATTTATGTTAATGCGTCATGGTATTGAAACGTAAGTCTGCTCCATCCCAGAATCCTCTTCGTTCTAGGGCATCTTCTTCTTCTGATCCCACCCCCCTGTTCAGTTCTGTGATAAGCTAGCCCGAAAGGACTTCTCGAAGAACTTTTCTAGACAAGGCATTCATTTGGAACACCAAGTCATTTTGTCGGATTTTTTTGACACTAACCTACCCACTGTCATTCACAGTCGGGGTTGGGAGTTATTGTGTGATGTCTCGGTCACCTGTCCATCCGTGCTGATCCAGGAGTTTTACTCCAACATGCATGGATTTGATTATTTAGTACCTTATTTCATTACTCGTGTTTAAGGTACGCGCATTGTTGTCACACTAGAGATTGTCTTCGATGTGCTCTGTATCCCGAGGGTGGAGTTTTCTGACTACCCCGGTTGTGAGCGTCTAAGGACTGTGTCCAAAGATGATACAATATCTACTTTTTATGAGCGTCCCGCTAATTGGGGTGATCGTCAGTTTACTCCATGTTTGACCTTTGCTAAAGGTCCTAGATTCATGAACATGGTTATGACTTTTGTTCTACATCCTCTTTCTCATTATAACTCTATTATTGAGCCCCGTGCTCGATTTTTGCTTTCTTTGTTAGAGCATCTCACTACAGATTTTCTCTCACATTTCATTCTTTCCATCATAGATGTCTATAGGGATACGGTGTCCCGTGATAAGCTCATATTTCCTTCCCCTATCACGAGGATCATATGCCATTTTTCAGTTCCCTTTCCTGCTTCCAACCACTTTCACGTGATGTTTGCCATTAACACCGCTATCGTTAAACGGAGCGAGGTGCACTTTCGTTCGAGGCGGTCCAGTCCGGTAGCTCCTTCACTTATTTTGCTCTATCAACATCTGGTCCCTCATCTTCTATGGGTCGTGTGACACTCGAGGACATCATGGCACAGCTTCAGCGCATGGATGCTCGTCTTGACACTCTCAGTGATGAGTTGTGTCAGGTGAACACCCGTGTTGGACGTATTGCTCGACACCAGGCTGAGATGGGTGGTTACACTGTGCCTTCCCCTCCTGTGGCCTCTGTGGATGAGAGTGATGGCTTCGACAGTGCTGATGATGCTGATGATGATGATGCAACTGCTTTCGATGATGAGGATGATGGAGATTCTAGCTCATCCAGTGATGACGAGATGTCTTCTTGACACTTTTACCCTTTGTTACTCGTGACAAAAATGGGGAAAGGTTTTGGTTATGAAAGTAGTCATAGTTAGGGGGAGAGTTAGTATAGGAGATTTTTGTTAGGGGGAGTGTGCACATTGAGGGATGTAGTGAGGCTTTGATGTATTTTTTTTTCTTTTCTTTCTATTTGAGATAGATCACATCTTGTATTTTGGTCTTGTGACCATTTTAACATACATTGTACTTATATTCCTTTTATATTGATGTATGTTTTTCTTTCACCTATCCTTACATGTGTTGTTTCTTTTCTTTCTTTATACACATGATTCTTATAACTTGTATGCAATCTATTATTTCTATTTCACACAAAGATGTCCTGATGAGTTTTGTTAAAGCGTTTCAGAAATACAGATTATCAAAGTCTTCTTGCCATAAACTTTTGCAAGAAGTTTGTGTTAGGATAGATTTTATTGTATTCAACAAGTGAATATGAGTTGAGTGATTTATGACTTCTCTCATATCTCATTTGTTTGTTATGGTTTTGTCACGGATTTCCAAAGGGGGAGATTGTTAGAACATATGTGATTCACTTGTTAGGAACATATGTCACTATTTTATGTAATTGGCTAATCTTTTGATAAAACGCATTTTACTTGTAATTGGGTAGATCTAGGATGTGTTTAATGCTTCAAGAAACTTTTTTTCAAGTTCAAGTGTTAAAATCATGCAAGTTTGTCCAAGATTCAAGTCTAAAAAGTGTCTGTCATTAAAGCTTGACAGCTAGCCATCTATCGATCCTTGAAGAGCTGTTCTAGCCCGTGGCTCGACAGCAGCTCGACAGATAGGCCTCTGTCGAGATTTATGAAAAACAGAGTTTTAATTCTGTTTTGACTCCAATCCATGATTGTATGTTTGGGCTTTCTTTTCTCACAACCCTAGACATATAAAAAGATTATTTTAAGGGCCATCAAAGGTGACACAAGTTGCACAAGTGTTGAGCAAAGTTTGTTCAAGCAAATTGTGACCGGAGACAGAATTTGTCCTAGTTCATCTTTCTTGTGAAGAAGTTACTGTGTTTGTGCATCGTAGGGTTTTGTAATCAAGGAACTTCTCGATCTTCATCGTGTGATGAACTGAAGAACTTTGCAGCCAACAACTTTTTCTAATTGGTGATTGAAGTCGCGTATTAGGATCCACGCAATTGGTTAGTTACGTACTGGAAGCCATGCATTACAAGGAGAGATTGTCACTACAGAACAAGGCCAATTGGGTATTGGGGTAAAAGTTCAATTGTAAGTTGGTATAAGGTATTGGGATTCCTTTACTTGTAATCGCTTGTTGTGATAATAGTGGATTCTCGGGAGTAATGACCTTAAAATCACCCGGTGGGGTTTTTGCCGTGTTGGTTTTCTCCATTTGTAAATAAATCACCATGTCAATTTATTTTCTGTTGCATACTTAGTTTATTGGTGATTTTTTTGTGCTACCACGCGTTTGTATGTTAATTTGATTAATTATTAAACTTGGCTAATTAATCAATTAATTCATCATAAGAGGTCGATTTGTTTTTGGCCTATCATAATTGCTTCGAGGGAACGGGGCTAAATGACCTATTCCCCGAAGAGTCTTTTGCTTTTAGCAAAGAGCAGGACTTTAAAGGGAGAGAGGAGATCAACCTATTGGTGCATGCTAGCCATTTTATGTTTTCTGTTTTTTCATTCTTTCTTTCTAATTCTTCCTTTCTTTTCTTTTCGTTTTCTTTTTCAGTGTTTGCTTATTTGTTGCGATTCCTTCCTAGAGGTTACTATTACTATGTTCCCCTCTGCTGTGCACAGCAAAGGTCCTTTATATAATGCCTGCCGTGACTGGATTTTACCATTTTAACTTTTAGCAACATTTGTCTAGTCTGGGTGTACTTATCGACCACCACTGGTTTGTCAGTCGCCCAGCCACCATCACTTACCTATGCTGGCTGTTTCACTAGACAAAGAATATTATTTTGTTTATTTGTTTGTCGTGACACACTTACCTGTTACAGTGTGGGTGCTCTCTCTCTTTCTATCCTTCATGACATGCACCTAGTGGTTCCAACTTATCCTTCCTTCTTTTGGGCGGTATGTCATTCCAACAGGACATTGCCCCCAAAAAAGCCTGAGTAGGAATCCCATAATAGGTTTCCCCCTCTCCCCACCGCTAGACCATGCCCTCTTACCTCTGACCCATGACCCACCACTTCCTGTATTGGCTGGGTACAAGCTGGTGGCGTCTGGGCCTTTCACGTGCTCCACTTCTGTGTATATCCAAAACCTACCTACTGCTCATGCGTTCACCGTGGTCAAGAGGCTGGTCTACACATTCTACTGTCTATCATTGACTTCTTATGGTGTGAGCTATTTTTAGATTTTCCATCCTTTTATGGCTTGCTCCCTTTGGGGCTAGGCTTTGTTTGATTGTGGGCTTTTCTTTATTCGGCCTATTCTTTTCCTCTTTTCTGCAGTCTTGCATTTCCTGCCATACCATTCTGCTATTCTTGCTGTGATGTTATTTAACCCAAGCCTGTTGGGCCTCTTTGGTTCTGCTGCTTATTCTTCTCTTAATGACTTAGTATAATCATTGGGCTTTTTACTACGTTACTCGCGGGCTCCTGTGTCCCGTTTATTTCCTCTTGGGCATCCTTGGCCTATTTACTTTCCTTGGGCATCCTTAGCCCTTTCTAATTTTGCGTTCAAATAGGCTTTTACTAACTCCTTTGGGTTTCCCCGACCCAATTACTTTATCCTTCATCATTGGGGCTCATGGACTTTCCATCAATCCCTTATTTTCTTTACTTGCATTACTTCGAGCTGTTGTAGTCCATTCTCACTTTTCTACATCACATACTGCCCATGGGTTTGCTACTTCTCTCTCTCCGGGCTTCTTTTGGCTCACTTGCTTCCTAAAGGCCCATTTGTTTATTTTATAGGCCTATAATTCATTATTCCTGCCGGTTAGACTTAATGGCTTTTCTATCCAATTACTAACTCTTTTTTGCCCATGTTGTTGGGCTTCTTCCTTCTACTGGGCTTCCCAAAATGAGCATCAACATATATATATAAATTTTTTTTTTTTGGGATAGTTCAAGGGGTTCATTTGAACTCCCTGGGCTCCAAGTGGAGCCGTCCCTAATTCAAGTTACATAACTAACAACATTCTTAGCATATTAAACCAAGATGTGTGTTGGCTGGTTGCCTTATCTTCTAACATGAGAAATTTGTACCCATCTAAACTCCTGAAATTTGTGATAAATTCCCTCAATAATATTACTTATTGTAGTTGGTCTCACTCACACCATTCACAGCATCAGCCACAATTTGGGAGTCACACTCTACAATTACTTCCTGTATACCTACATCCCAGGCAAAAAGAACAACTTCTTCTTAATCTTTAACTTCAGCTTCCAGCGGTCTCAATGGGAGAAGTAAGTGTTTGCTTAAGGCTGCTGTTACTTTTCCCTCGGTGTCTCTAATAACAACCCCCATACCGGCCGACTGAGAGCTAGAGAAGACTGCTTCGTCAATGTTAAGCTTATACGATGTTGTGGAGCTTCCCATTGGACACAGACCAAACTTTAAGAGGAATATTTTTCAACCCAATACATGTTGATTCAAATGATCATTTACGTATATTTTTTAGTCACATGAACTTTTTAATAAGTTATATGATTTGTTTAAATAATATTAGTAAATAATTTTATGAATGACCACCAAATAGGTTAGAAGACATTACTCTAAATTAGGTTGGTGGAAAACTTTATTTTGATTGGTTTTTAACATCGACATGGGTATAATATTGGCAAAATGATCCTTAGTAGTTAACAGGCTGAATTTCCTACCGAAGAATGTAAAGACGAAAGTCGGAAAGTCAATGTGAACAAAAAAAAATCTTGGCGCAGTACCTAGCTATGGGGTGTCATTAAAAGATATATAAAAAGAGTGTAATGAAATCATTAACTTTTGAAAGAACTGACCATCACTTTCACATTGCCCTAGTAATTATTTTGGATTTATCTACTTTATGATTCATTATACATCTAGATTCGAATGGTTTCATCATATTTGACCTAATTTAAATCATTATCATAAATTATAAAGGAAATGATAGGAATGGAAAGGATACATTAGGAACATAATAGAGGAAGATAAAAGAAGAGTGATGTTACAAATAAAATAATTGTTATAATTTTCATATATAATAGTTAAATTGAAAATTTTTTTACTGATTTTCATAGCTAAATGAAATAAGTAAAATGAAACAAATAATAAGAGAGATGTATTACTAAAAATTTGTAAAATATAAAAAGGGCATTATGAAAATTTTGATTAAAATTTTATTAAACTCTTTTCCATTTTCTTCAATTATTCTTAATTTAGGGAGAATGAAGGAATGAATGTTCTCTCATACTCATTTTATTTATTTTACATACTTAAATTCCTAAACAAGAGAATAATCTTTCCATCTACCAAACAAAAGAATAAAAAAAAAAAAAGATTCTTTCCATTCCATTCATGTACTCCATCGCAATATAAGTAAACCAAGTTGCTTGTAAACCATTTAAATTTTGCTAATCTGTTTATTTGTTTGAGCTTGTTCATTAACCAAACAAACTATCCTGATTCTAAGTTTGAAGTTTGAGTAGACAAAGGAACCAAGCTTGATCAAACATTTCATAGTCAATATGTTACAACTAAAAGAAAAATATGTTGAAATTTTCATTTGATTTTTTTTTTTTTTTTTTTTTTGGTGAATATATAATAAGATCAAACTATTTAGTGTCATTTTTATATACTTTTATAAGTACAACAATTGTATTGAAAATGATTTAACAATAAAATATATTAAGAACACAAAAGTAAATTGAGAAATTTAAAGCTATCTATCAAATTCTGCCCCTACTAATAACCTAACGCACGCAACTCTATTCACATAACGACTCGTGGTTACAAGGGGTTTTAAGAAGTGTTTTTTTATTTATTTATTTTTTATTACCCCTTATTTTTTTTAAAGAAGGAGAATGGTTTGTCTTTTTATAAAAAAGTAGAAAGAAAAAGAGAAGTCCCTAAATACGCACAGAGCAGACTAGTTAATAATTATTATTGAGTGTAGGTATATTAATTAGTATATTTTATAATTTTTTTTTTTTTTGGTTGAGAAACTGTATATTTTATAATTGAAAATAAGAATTGTAGTGAACTTAACTAGAGTTAACTTTAATTTCCTCTACATTAAACAAAAAAGAAACAAAACTCTTTAGTTGTTGATCAAAGAGATAGTCCAAGTGAAAGTGATTATTAAAACACACCTGATTCGTGATTCCATTGAATTCACTTTTCACGTGCATTTGACGAACTAACTTAGTGTTGGGAGAGAGAGCATAGGTTAGTGAACGAGATAAGAAGACAAAGAGTAGAACAGTAAAATAATAGAAAAACAGAAATTCTCCATAGTCCATACAGATCCCTTTCGAGTGTCCAAGAAATAATCGTAATGGGATTCCCTACTGGGAATAAAACAAGAGCACACGCACACTTTTCTTTTATATTTCTTTGCATGTAAGATATATAACAAAATAGGAGAGAGAGAGCAAATACAGACGTGACAAGCCCACAAAGCATTGTCTTGGTGACGGCCGACCCAACACAAGTTAGTGGGAGACAATCTAAACGTTAGCCACAGCTCTCTCAACTCTCTCTCTCTCAAAAAAGCCTTTGCGTCCACTTGAAAAAGACAACACTGACGTTGTTTGCCTTTTCTTTTGCAAACTTCTAGTGCTTTGTTTTGCATTATGTCTCTTATCTCTCTCTCTCTCTCTCGTGGCATCCTTAACCAGTTCTTAAAACAAATGGGCTTCTCCGGCCCGTACAACTAGTGCGTGCATTGTTTATATTCTTTTGGCTGGTAAATATCCTAAAAGTGGGGTGTTCAAAGCTTCAAAGTTTTAAATGCTTCACCGATCAATATATATATATATATATATATATAACTGAAAGGATTTTATTAAAACAAGAAATATATTACATGTACAATCTGACCGTGAAAAACTCATAAAATAGAAAATTTAGACTTATGAAAAAAGTTGGCAACTTTTGAATATGGTAGATTGTTAGTAATAGGTATAAAAGTGATATTATTAGTGAGCTTAAATGAAACTTAGTAAAAAATTTTCAACTTAATTAGTATGAAATGTTATAAATTTTTATGTGTATGTAGCATTATTTTTTAGAAAAACATGAAGGAGTTTCCTTCATTTAAGAAAGCCCAATAACCAACCCTACAATAATACATGTGGAATCGAATATAGTTATAACAAACTCATTTTTAGCAAAGCTAATTAATAGAAGAACTATCATTTAGCCCCAAGAAAGGAATCGCAAAACCTGCTATTTTCTTAATCACAATATCCAGGGATGAACATGATGTATGAACTTTCAAACATGTCTTATTTATGCGGTTACATGAAAGCCAACTAATAGTTAAGATGATCTCCAAGTCTGATGATCTAACATATAAGCAGTAATATCAACTTATATACCAAGTTTCATTGACCACTGGGCTAGACCATAGAGCATGAGTTACACCTTCCAGTTCCTCCCTATAGTCATCACATTTAAGGCCAGATTTACCTTGCGTTTGAACAGATTTATTTTGTGGCTAGTAGGCACGCCTTTCAAAGAAATAGCTTGATTTTGTTGAGTACTCGAGGTTTCCATAGTGTTGGGTTTGTAATTTTTTAGAGTGTTACTAGAATATTCATCACAAAGCATAGAATAAGCACCTTTGACAGAATATTGCCCTGGATTTAAAAACTTTGGAGAATATATAGGAAATTATTATTCTTCAATAGTCGTCATCCCTATTTTAATTTTGCTAGCATTGCCAAGTTAAAACTGCAAAGCCCGTGGAATCTCATTACCCTTTTAACCTTTAGCCTGCACAGATTGCCCTAGCTTAACCATCGAATTTTCTTCTTCTAAGATCTCTGGCCTCACTAGAAGGCTAGAAGCTAGTCATCATCATTGCAAGGTCCCTACAGAATCTGTCTGGTAGAAGGAAACATTCCATACCATAAGTAGGAACGGATTATGCCATAGCTTGATCCGAATTTCCCTACCCGTTTGTGAAAAGGTTTTCTCATTCCACCCAGCTTTCTCTAGACTCGCTCCTTGATTTCTGCAAAACCAACTTTTTTGTTACACCCCACCATATCTGGTAGCCCCAAATATCTCTCATATTCCTTCTCACTACTAGCCTGCATTGCTGTTTTGATTGAGTCTTGAGTCTTCTGGTTGATGTTTTAGCTAAAGAATAGAGTGGTCTTCCCATTGTAGATCTTCTACCCCAATGCAACCTCAAACCTAAGGTGTTAATGATGCGTTGATACATAGGAAGCATGAACGTGGATACTGGCACAATTACAAAAATAGTTACAATACGGCGACACCGCAATTTTTGAAAAATTAGAATAACAGGTATGGTGGTGATACGTATATTAATTATATATATATATATATATATTTCAAAGCTTATAAATTTTTTTATAAAAAAAAAAATTATTATTTTTTAAATAATTTTAGAAGCATATTAAAGCCTAGTTACTAATAATATATACATGTGCCTACTGTCTAACTAGATAATGAAAAATAATTGTAAAACATTAACTACCTAGTGGTGGACTTTAACTCTTAAAAGACAAAAATTTGAAAAGAAGCACCTATTTACACATTTTTTTATTCATGTGAGTGGCTAAAGATAAAAGAACTCTTCATGTGTGATACAAATAAAAAAAAAAAAAAAAAAAAAAGGAAGGTGGATAAAATAAGGAAAAAGGGTAAAAGAACAGTAAAAATGAAATAGATAAGTTGAAGAAGAAGAAGAAAAAGAAGATATTAGAGTGGGAGGAGAAGAAAAAGAAGATATCGGCGTGAGAGGAGTAGGAGGAGATCGGCGTGAGAGGATGAAGTAGGAGGAGATTGGCGTGACAAGTAGTGTGTTCAACTTTTATTTTATTTTATTTTATTTTTTAAATTTTTGTTGGCTCAGTTTATGTCCCAACCATGTCCCCACCGTGTCTATCATTTTTCAACAAAAAAATAATGGCTGGGACACACATGTAGCCGTGTCCAACACGTTTCCTAAGTCTTGTACGTGTTCGATCACATGGGCATGACAATCCAAATGTCATGTTCGTGCTCTCCAGTTTGATACTCTATTAGAAATGCCCTGCAAAAAAGTAAACTATCGTCTGTAAATAATAAGTGGGTCAGCCAAGGCCCACCATTACAACTAATCACACCCCAAATATGTTGGATTTTTTTAAAAAATAACTAAAAAACCGAAACTATATTATTAGTTAAACAACATTTGAAACTAATTTCATTTCTAGCAATTTCTAGCAATTCGAGTCCAGAGGACTCGATTTTGGGCAGTTGAAATGTCCACGTAGGCCTGGAAATCGAGTTCGCTGGACTCGGTTTCTGTACATGGAAATCGAGTCTATTGAACTCGATTTCTGTACATGCAAAACGAGTCTAACGGACTCGATTTTCATTCATGGTGATCGAGCTCAGAGTACTCGGTTTTCTTCGTTCAGCACACGGACAATCACCAAGGAAGAGAACGAGACATGCTCTGTTTTACTCTCCACAAAACAGAGCATGTGAGGTTGTTAAGTCATCTTTGCTCAAAAGACTTCACCCGGTGTATTACTCCTTTGATGACATCGTCTGACTTGCTAATATAACCACAAAACAGAGCACGTACGCTTTTTTTTTTTTTTTGCTTTCTTTTTTTGGATTTGGTTTTTTTATGTTGTTGCAAGTTCTGTGTTTTTTGTTTGTTAAGAAAATGAAGTTGTTTTTGTTAATGGGTGTACGATGTAATAGTTGTAGGAAGGTTGTGTAAGGTAGATTTAGAGACAAAGTCTGGTCTAATGTTTTATTTAGGATTGTGCTCTTGGGGAATTGCAAGGTCTTCCTCTACTCACATGCTCTGTTTTGTGGAGAGTAAAACAGAGCATGTGTGTTCTCTTCCTTGATGAGTTTATGGTCGGCTGAAGGAAGATTTCCATGAACGAGAGTCCATTAGACTCGTTTTCTATGTACAGAAACCGAGTCCATTAGACTTGATTTCCACGTACAGAAACCGAGTTCAATGAACTCGATTTCCAGGCTTACGTGGACATCTCAGCTGCCCAAAATCGAGTCCTCTGGACTCGAATTGCTAGAAATGAAATTAGTTTCAAATGTTGTTTAACTAATAATATAGT